>NW_010360877.1:158893-195179 GCF_000414095.1 Morus notabilis | reverse complement strand
GAGTTTGTTAAGAACTCAGGATTAAGATCATCCTATATATGACCATCGGTAGACTCAATTAGAATTTCTATGTTTAACGAAAATTATTAGAAATTCATATTGTGTTTGTGTCCTTGTTCCACATAATCTTATTATGCGAAATACACTCATTCAATATCTCGTCATATTAACAGTGCGGATAACACCGTTCCATTCTAAATGGGAATGACATGTATTAATAATGTTTTAATTAAAGATTATGAACTTTAATTAAATTCATTATGAATAATGTTTTTGATTATTATCCTTAAACACTATCATCTTGTATATAACACTTATATACTATGTTTAAGGTTTGTTTAAGGTTACATAAACAATCACGGAATTTTCATTTGATATTCATAAAATATTCATAAATATATGCACATAAAATGATGAATAAACTCTTTTATTAATTAAGTAATAAATATCCTATTACATCTCATGCTTCTAGGACACTATTCTCAACATCCTCCACACTTAGAGCAAAAGGGATTATCGATGTTATGATTTCCATTATTGTTCTTCTTTTAGGGTTGTCACTTTTGGTTCCCAGAGTGAAAGTTCCCTTTCCTTTATTACTATTCTGACCTTGTTGTTGATTTCTGTGATTCGGATTGCCGCTATAACCTTTTGGCTGATTCTCTGCGTTCTATCTTCCTTTTGCCCTTTCCTCCTTCTGGGCCTTAAAGAACTTAGTCCTTTCCTCTTTGTTCTGGGCTACCCAATACTCGACACGGACTACTCGGCTGATGCAATCCTCTACAGTTGTAAGTGGCTTTTCACCGTTGCTTACTACAACAGCAAGATCAGTTCTCAGCATCTTTATCATTCTTCAGACTTCTTCCCTCTCAGACTTCATTATGTGAGGGCAAAGACGGGCCAATTGTTTAAACTTTTGTACTGCCTCTGTCACAGATAAATTTCCTTGATGGAAGTTATTGAACTCGTACCCCTGAGCTGCCATGTTGTTTAGATTAAAATACCTCTCATTGAATTCTTCAACGAATTCTGACCAGAGCATTATACTAACGTCTCTCTTCAGTTCCACTGTCTGCCACCAACGGCGGGCATCCTTCTTCAACATATAAGAGGCACACATCACTTTCTCAGGGTCTGACAATCTCATGAGCCGCAAGACTACTTGTACATCTGTTAACCAATTATCGACTTCGATTGGATCTGTGGTGCCGTGAAATTCTGGTGCTTTAAAGCGTCAAAATTGATCCTAAATAACATCCCAACGTGTGTCCACCACTAATTGAGTATTTTGATCATTAACAGCTATTGGAATTAATGGAGCGGGCTCACCTGCAAGAGGATCTCCCTGTACCGGTGGTGCTTGGTTCCTTTACGCGAGCTACTCCCGCAAGATGTTTATTTCCTATTGTTGAGCCAGAATTAACTGTCTCAGTTTGGTATCAGAGCAGGTATCTTGTCATCCTACTCTGCACCACCGCATGTCTGTTGTCGCAGTCTAAGTAAGTAGAATCTATATAAGTAAATTAGTTTCTTCCTAAGTTGGAATTTAATTTTTAAAAGCTATATACATGTAGGATTATAGTGTCGTGTATGGCATCCTCCTCTGCACCACCACCAGGCAGAGTCCCATATGATCCGTACATGACACAGTTAGTTTTAGTATTTTAGAACTCTAATCCGGGCGACTACGATGGCGAGACTTATACTGGACACGAGATTAGTTACTGCAGATTTAGGCGATTCTTGAGGCCTATGGAGTTCATAGGGGGTATTAGACTGTATTAGCTACTATGCAGTTTATACGAGAGGCTAGGGCTTGGTGGAGCAGCCTTGAAGTCGATCCCAGACATATGGAGTGGGAGCAGGTTCAGTATCACCTTCAACAATGGGTAGCGACATTCCCAGCACCTTTAGTGCCTCAGCCAGTGTATAATGTACACGAGTTATACTAGACCTTTCTTAGGCAGGTTTTGGCATGGCATGCAGAGCCCGACGAGCCGATGGTATCATATCATCACCAATTTCTACATGAGTTGGTTCTGAGTTATCCGTTCCACCTTAGCCCGGCGTTGCGGTTTTACCGAAACGCGACTCACGTAACTCCAATTTTACTAATTGGCAATTAAGGATTTCTTTAAATGTTAAAGTGCTTCTCAGAGCATTGCTAACACTGTACAGTACTTGGGAATTCTTATGAACAGAATTACAAGTCATAGTCGAATCAAAAATTTCTCCCATCTTAATTCGCGGTATGGATTATCGACCAAGTCATAACATAAAATCTTCGACATAAAATTTTCTATATAGAATTTCGGAATAATATTATTTATTCCATAAATCCTTCATTACAGAACATATCATTATCCAGGAAATCCATGTAGTGGAATCCTTAACCATATAAAGCCGTGACATCCTCATTTGCCCCTGGACAACTCCAAGCTACACAAATTGCTCAAGAGCTCACCACCCGCTGCCAAAGCCATTAGGCATTTTAATAAGGTGAACTAGTACTCGTGGATTGTCTGCGCCCTTGAACGGATCGAAGACCGCAATATAGTGGATCTGCGCATTTTCATCGAGTAGTAGCTAGTATGCAACTCTGTTGCTTACCACAGCTTCACAATGCCGTCATTGCCATCCGGCCATACGACACGGAATCGAGGCAATAACCAGTTCCGTCCATAGTCCAGTCTCAGAACAGTATATTGACACATTAAATTGAGGCTGAGTTGCACGAGAAATCAATCCAATCAACCAGATTAGCAACACTCGAAACCTGATCATTGGGCAAATAATGCAGCATCCAACTAGCTACTTTTGTGGCAGACACAATCAAGTACCAATGCGCACATGGCACTTTTTCTGTTTGGGGGAACCATAGCATGAAGGAGCGCAACTAATTGCCTGGTGAGAGGATTGTAAACATAATAGTTTTCTGTCGGAAAGCGTTGCGCCACCAATAAGTCATCAAACGAAAGGCAAAAAATCTAGACAAGTTTCATCATCATCGGGAATAATATTCTTTGGTTTCTTAAAAGATAACTCATGAAATTTTTGAAAGATTTTGTCAGTTCGACGGTAATCAGACAAAAACTTATAAAGGAGCTGCCGTGGAAAATATCCACCTTTGTGATGGTGGGTGAAGCTGCAAAGGAAGTGCGGCTAAGAAATTAGAGAAAACCAGCGCTTGTAGACGGTGCTACACTTGATTGTAGAAGCAAAAAGGGCTTTTGATCGGATCTCATAGCCCCTGTGACCATCATTATACAATAAACAGAAAGAATAAATATTTACACATAATTGACAAAATCTCCAACACTCCCCCTCAAGCTTAGGAATAGATATTTCTCATTCTAAGCTTGCAGAGAAAACTTTCCTGACTAGGCTTTGGTAGACTCTTGGTTAGGATATCTGCTTCTTGTGCATGGGTTGAGATGTAGGACAACTCAATACCTCCTTCTTCGATTTCGTTCTTGATGAAGCTTTGATCAATCCTGACATGTTTCATCCGATCATGTTGAATCGGATTGTTCACAATGCTAATTGCAGATTTGCTATCACTATATACCTTGGTGGGAGAGCAAACTGTGATTTGCAAGTCTTGCATTAATCTTTCCAGCCATATAACCTCACAAATTCCCTGTGCGATTGCCCGTCAATCTGAAATCAGGGAGCTGAATAAAAATCTCAAGCAGCAAATCGTCGTTTCCGACAGACATAAATTTAGATTTGGCTGATATGTGTGGTGAGTTTCCATTAGTTTTTCTTTTTTTCCTAATGTTCACGCAACCAGCTTTGCTAGCAATGTGCTTACAACGTTTCTCCACCTCCGCCATGATCATAGATATTTCAAACCGAGGGCCCTCTTTCTCTGATCTGCTGGCCAGGAGTAGGGCTGTTAAAAAAACCGATACGAGTGAAAACCGACGAAAAGCAACTCCATATACACTTAAAAAAAAAAAAAAAAAAAAAAGAAAGAGTTTCGAGCCGAACCCTCAACTTGGGGATCAATGCAGCGCATTAACACTGTTAATCCACGCAAATTTTGTTGCTATTTTCGTGTCTCAATTATATTATTACGTTTACTTTATTTTATATTTTAAAATGACAAATTTTGAGAGTCCCAGAGTCCCACATAGAAAAGCTACTAAGATTTCTCCTTTCATTCTCTTTATACATGAGTAGATGCTTCCTGTTCAACTCCATTTTAAGTTGCAAAGGGTGTACTTTATAGCTTTCGTCGAGTTCTCGTGCTTGTTGAAGCTTTGTGTGATAGAGTAGCTTTCCACTTTGTCAAACTCAATCTTGCAAATTCGGTCCATTACATGGACACGCTTATTAGTTATTACTATGTGTAAACCAATTTTTCAAAGCATTTGGAATTACTCCTAGCTGCAAAATTTGCATATGGCAAAAAAAAAAAAAGACTAATTTCACAGAACAAACAAGAGATTGACAAAAATAAAAAGAAAGAGAAAGAACAAGCGGCAGAAATCTTACCAATTCGCCATATACCGCCACATTGCCTGGATTTTCCTTGAGGCCCAAATCGCAGGGCACACGTCACTGGCGGTGATCTTCTATAGTAAAATAAATAAACAAATAGAATAGAGTAGAGATTAATTCTAATAAAAAAACGAAAATAGAAAGAAAAAGAAAAGAAAAATGAAAAGGGTTCATATATACTATTTAATTTAAGCAATTGGTGGCATCAAACTTTGGCTTGTCAGCAAGCCTAGATACACTTTGCATATATGGTTGTCAATGGGGCGGGACGGGCTTTTAGCTGACTCGCACCGTCTCGGCTTAGATAGTCCCGCAATGACTACATTACTTGTTTTTTTGTTTTGTTCTTTTTTTTTTTAAGGAAATAAGGGAGAGAACTTGACATTTTGTTATTGGGACCAAGAATAGTAAATTTCATTTCTATAAGAAAGAAAGGAAAAAGAAAACAAATATCCGATTTCAAAGAGCACCGATATATATATATATATGTATATATATATATATATATTTTTTTTTTTTAAAAGTCAAGGAACAAAACTTGAAAATTAACCAATGCCCATAAACGAACTGATAATAACGAAAAAAAGTGTCGGCCAAAGAAATAAAATCCCGCAATGACTACATTACTTGTTTTTTTGTTTTGTTCTTTTTTTTTTTAAGGAAATAAGGGAGAGAACTTGACATTTTGTTATTGGGACCAAGAATAGTAAATTTCATTTCTATAAGAAAGAAAGGAAAAAGAAAACAAATATCCGATTTCAAAGAGCACCGATATATATATATATATGTATATATATATATATATATTTTTTTTTTTTAAAAGTCAAGGAACAAAACTTGAAAATTAACCAATGCCCATAAACGAACTGATAATAACGAAAAAAAGTGTCGGCCAAAGAAATAAAACCACTAGAAAAAAAAAAAAAAAAAAAAATTGGCTCACATTTCAAGACCCTCTTCGCCATTCTCCGAAATCCTCAAATAAACATTAAAGTCATGTTTGGTAGCTTGTATTGTATTGTGTTGTATTATAATAATACAATATGATATTTAGTGTCATGATATATTGTATAATGAGTTAAAATGTAAAATTTTAATAATTTTATGGTCAAAATGTAATTTAAAAAGGGTCAAAAATATAATTTTTTAAAAGTTTTGGGATATAACAGAAGACTAGTTTTATTGAGTGTTGGACTTGGACAAAATATCTGTTACACGAATATATAAACGATACTATATTGACGAATAAAAAATACTACGTTAATTAGACTGGTATGGCCTTTGAATTGAAGGTATATATTTCTTCTAATTAAACCTTGTTTTGGATTTTGATGCGGCAAATTTAGCTACAAAACTTTATAGTCCAGAAAAATAAGAGAGAACGAAAGTCTCTACATATGAAAGTTAAATAAACCTAAAACATTGGGTACAAAAACGTAAATACCCCTTCTATTAATAAATATTACTTATAATATAGATTGACCTAACAAAATGATAAGTCATATCATGCGTCATCTACGTTTGAATAAAAATTGAGATTTTTAACATTATTCAACCTCAAAACTTAGTTAACAGATTTCTTCAACTAAAGGCCACAGATGATGTTTGATGGAAAGAGGAGAAAGAAAGATGAGAGTGAGAGAGAAATTAATAGTGTTTGATCTGAGAAATATATTTTAACTGAAGGTATCTGAGGGTATTTTAGATTTTTAGATTGCGGTCAAGCTATGACAGAGAAAAAGATGTAGGCGGGTAGGGTAAAACCAAAAGGGTAAAATTCTATAACAACGAATCTACAAGATAAGGTTTGTAATTCTCTCTTTATAAAAAAATAATTAATTTGCTATGATTTTATGTTGGCTTATTATTTGTGTCATTATAAATAATTGGATGCAGTCATGCCTTTTATTTTATGAGAAATGCACTAAATAGTATATTCTTTTAAAATTCAAAAAATATTCTCTATATTTTCCAAACAAGACAAAAATGAAATTTGCCTAGATAATGGATATCATATATACTGTCCAAATTCTTACCGAGCTACACTAACTTCTAAACACCTTTAGATTTTTTTTTTTTTTTTCAATTTTTTAAGTGATCCAAGATTTAGCCATTTAGGCATTCAGCAATGTGAAGGTAATATCTTTAAGTATTGATTAATGCTTTTATTGGCCATTATCAATTAATATGCCAGATGCCTTAAGGGAAGACCGAAAGAAATGGAGTATTTATATCAGTTTTCTGTCAAATCCGAAGTGGGATATCTAATACTAGATATGGGGTCCATTCATTATTCCCAAAGTAGTATAAAAACCCGTAAGAACTACAAAATAAGATGTACAATTAACTTCTCCTGTGATTCAGCCTAAAGTGAATCAGTCTTGCAGCTTAATGGGCTCGATCATATGCTTTGTAAGAAACTAATAACAGGAGAATATTTAATCACAAGATAATTTTTCAAACTCTCTTCTTATATGACTGGAGATTAGATTTCCTAGTTGATTTCTTTCCCCGTTTTGTACAAATTCTGTGCGTAAATACATGAATGACCGTGTTTGTTAAGTCCATACCGTACAACATAACATGGGCGAGCAAATCTCTCTCTCTCTCTCATGTGGAATCAGCACAAAAACAACTTTATTATCGGCCATTTTTTAAATCAGCCAACACAAAAAATGGCTGAACAAGCACTTTTTCTTGCTTTTAGGAGGGTTTTTTTTCCCCCTTCTTTTTTGGTTTTTTGTTCTCGTTAGAAGTTGAGGAAATTAGGAAATTATAGGAGCTGCTGAGAGATTCTGATAGAAACAATTTCTCCATTAGGTCCAGCTCTCATGGCGTGGTATTTGACATGTATTCCTGGCACCGAGAAAGCAGAAAATGCAAGTCATCAGCAACTTAGTTTGCAAAACCAAGTTCCTTTTTAACATCTGTATAAACTTGAATTAGTGCTACTACATTAGAAATTTCTAAAGTTCTTATGCATTAATTAAACATATATATAAGTTTGGAAAGAAAGGGAGAGTTCTACCTTCATTTTTCTGTAAATTGGTGTTAACAGCAACTGCGTGGAGGCTTATCACAGCCCTTGGTTGCCAGTCCATTGGTTTTCCAACCCATGACTTGAGATTAAAGATAGCTATCATTTTATTTGGACATGAAATCAGATCAACTTACAACAGAAATAGCTTATTTTCTTGTTAACATTGATTGACATGTGACCAAGACTACAGAGTTCTATTAATTCCATTTAACAAACACTAGTAAGAAAGCAAATAGCCAATCTATACAACATCGAAAGCCATTATTTACCTTGTTCATGTTATTAACCTCTCCTAATTCAATTTGGAGAACACAATTATTTGAATAACCTTGGCGACTTATAGATTTATAAGTGGTACTACAGTAGGGCCTTTTCCTAGACAATCGCCTTCAAGAAAACTGCTAACTAATCATTGTCTAATAGGTATACCTGTTTTTAAGTATCATGGCATTTTACATTGATTTCATGGTAGTGAAATTCAGTGCAATTGTAAAGAACATTTTACCAGACGTCGAAGAGTCTTTGAGGTGTTTGACATCAAAAACAGCCCCTGAAGCTCCATCTGTGTGCTTTTTGATATCATGAGATCCTACAACATCGTAATCCCAGCTCCCATTTTGGTACCCCTCACTCAGGAATAGTTCTATGTGTCTTGCATCTAAAGTCTGCATCGTTCCTGTATAAGTAACACAATATTTTAACGTCATGTTTCGAATATAAGAACAGACGAATAAGCAAATTACGTGGACAGGCAGCGAAGGCACATTGCTTGCAAGGTATTACCACTAACCAGATTCTGCAAGTAATTGTTCTTTATTTTTTTCTTTTTTCTTTTTTTTTAACCTAGAGTTATGACTAAAATCACATTTCTAAACTCTTTCATCACATATCCAATGATAGTGTCGTCTACCAAATTGGCTGAAAATTCACTGGCACATTGTACATCTCCTAGGCACTTGACCGGCGATATATATTCTTTTTCTTTTTTCCTTTTTTGTTGTCCTCACCGTCACATGTGTTGAGATCACAGACTGGGCATCGAACAAGCTGAAGATCTGTAAGAATCATAAGGTGAAAACTATTAAAATGATGACATTAAGCATAGGAATTTTAAGGCCGTACATAATAAAAGTAACAAGAGGAAGGTTAAAGCAAGTGGTCGTACCGGCTATCCATATCCCTGTCTTAACATTCTTTAGAACACAACAGCCACTTGACTGCAACATCGTCTCTGTCTCATCTTCTTTTGGGATTCTCGTTGGAGCGCTTAGCCTCTCTGTCAGGAGAACTTCTGAAGAGTCCAGAGAAAAAGCACCAATTCGCATCCAGTCTGCTTTTCTCACACCCAATGCAAAAATGCAGCCAAGAAAACGTCAGTTGCCAATAGACTAATATGCTGTGGCACATACACGTTCACCACAAGAAAATACCTAATAAGAAAGGACAATACACCAGCCTATAGCTCTAACTATGACAATGTGCCATCTTTATACTAAATTTGTATTAGGTGTGCGTTGTTCAAGGACAGCGCAAAGTGATCTATTGTTGGTAAAATAAATCTTCTAGAATAGTTTGTTTGGATACGCTTCAAAAGATGGTTAGAAAAATGCTACTTATTCTTTTTTTTTTTTCTCTCTCTCTCTTTTGGCTAAAGAAATGCAACTTATTCTTATGTGTCGTGTGTCACCCAAAGAGATTAAACTTAAGACAAACAGTAGTTATGACAGTCATGATAGCACCCAATACTACAGAAGAAGTTAAAACGGCATTTACCAATGTGTTTCTCCTGTTGACGGAACATAAAAGAATGGCTTCCATCTGGCAAGACCATTCAGACTCGATTAGACAATTAAGTATATATACGTTATAAATGTAACGTAACTAAACATTTTATCATAGTTTCATTCCATGACACAAGTAGCAGACCATACAGAAACTTTGGTCCTTACCAAAAGCTGAAGCATAGAGTTTGATCCACTTGGAGGAAACGTTGCAAGGAGTAGGAACCTGAAGGTCACGCAGGCAAACGTACTTCCATATGCTGTCTTCCATTATCAAACTCTGGAACCACCGACTAGTGGCCGCCAGCATCACCA
This sequence comes from Morus notabilis, assembly GCF_000414095.1. Taxonomy (NCBI): domain Eukaryota; kingdom Viridiplantae; phylum Streptophyta; class Magnoliopsida; order Rosales; family Moraceae; genus Morus; species Morus notabilis. Next base: position 185,537 of record NW_010360877.1, on the reverse strand, counting down.
GTGATCTCGCATCTAGAAACTTCGCGATCTCTGTCCACAAGTCTCTTTCATACCTTTTTCACAAAAGAACAAATTATTAATACAAGAAACGAAGAAAATCAGCCAAATCCTTCTATTTTCTACTGTTTTTTTTTTTTTTTTTTTTGCCTCGATTTTACTTGCAGATGAAATTTTACGAGTTAAACAGAGCAATTCTCAGGCTGCGTAAGTTGACGAAAGATTAATTCATATCTTTTGTTACTGAAAAAACAGATAAAGTTCACGTGATTTTTTTATTAAGTCGCATTTTCCCTCGGCTTTCGCAGAAATAAAGCAGATTATACAGGATTTGAATCAGATTAACAAATCTAACACTAAATTGGCAAGCCGAATCAAACTGACAGGTGTTGTAATGAAAATGCTTTTCTAACTTTGGTAGCAAGTAATAAAATGCAATCAATGCGACATGTTGAATAATTTTCAAATTACTGAAACGATCTGTGCTCAAACTATCTGACCGATGTCTGAAAACAGCAATTATCGATCAGCACAGATTGCTTCTGAAAAACAACTTAATTAAACTGGTCTCGGAAACAGATTTCCCTCTTTGAGCTTTTAAATCTCAGATCTATTTATAAAGCACGATTTCACTCAGAATCTCCTAACTAAAAAGCAGCGATCACTAAATTTTTCATGAATTCAAATTCAGACAAATTAGAATTTTCAAAATTCATAAACTCAGATCAAAGCTTAAAGTCGAACAGATAACACTACGTCCAATAACCTCAATCAATCTCTTGTCGTATAACGAAAACAAACAGAAAACGCATAAACATTTGAATTTGCAGCAAATTCACCAGCTCAAAAGCATAAATACTCGTTTCTCATGAAAATTGATAGAAAATTGAGTTTTCCTATGAAATCAAGCTAACATTCCGAGAATTGGAGAGAAAGAGATAGAGAAAGAAGATAACCAGCAGAAAGTGGAGTGAGCGGTGAGGAAAGAAGCTGGAGAGCTACAAGAACAGATCGTCTTGGATCTTCGCAGTGGCCTCCGAGTTCTCTGTGGCATGGAAGCAAGGTTTCTCTTCCGCTTCGCCATTTGATCATCGCCGGTAGCTTCGACTCTCGAAGTTCTCTTCCGATTCACCATTTTTTCATCTTCGGAAGCTTCCCTTCTCAAACGCTTTACCATGGTTGTTCTGCGTGATCCAGAGCTCTCCGATCACTCTGCAATTTATATAGGCGCGCCAATTCCCCGGGTTTCAAAAAAGTAAAACTGAAAATTGAAAATCCCAACGGAGAATGAAAATAATAGCTAAAAAGTAGACGTCATCATTTTTGTCGTTTATGAACCTGAACGCCGATACTTGTATAGTCGTATTATGATTAGGCCTAGTTAACGGGCTTGATTGGGCCTCGTTCATTTGGGCTCAACTAGTTGTCGCATCATAGTACCTGTTATTTTTGTTTTTTCATTTTTTTATCTCTTAGGAGAAGTAAATAAATTAAATAAATAGCGTATTTTAAAATATTTAAAATAAATAACAGTAAAAACATACCACGTTTTTTACGACTCATAAAGATTTTTTTATCACTAAATTTTTTTATTTACAACTGATCAAAAGAAATCATGTAAAATTTTCTTTTACTATTATTTACACGTTAAAATCTACTATTTATTTAATTTAGTTTCATAAATTTATTATTTATTTAAAAATCTATTATTTACACAATTTTTTTTCTACTCACATATAGGTAACGTTTAATTAACTCACCTTACCAAATCCCAGGGAGAACGAATGGAATATTGGAATATGACGATTGTATTGGAGTGTGAGGTTGAAACTCACTTTTTTTAATTAATGGTTTTTTTTTTCTTTTTTGCTGAGATTTTATTAATGAGATTAAAACACACTTAAGTTGCCTGTAATATTTCCCTAAAAAAAGTTGCATTTTTTTTCCAAGGAAAAAAAAAGACGGTGCAGTTTGCACAAAAGTATGATAACCAACAGTTTGCGAAGAAGTACCAGCCAAATAGCTGGAGAATTTACATTTATATGAATTGAATGTGTTACATTATAAATGGGGGTGAGAAGAAATTAGAGGGGACTAAAAAAAAAGTTACAAGCTGAAAGTGTGGACAAAAGGTAATTCCTGGCTAAGAAATGGGTCAGAAATCAGAACTCGGTCGGGGGAGTAAAAATGGGAGTGAAAAAGTATAAACTAATTCATGAACTTTCTACAGTTCGGAGCATTGCATAGACAGGGGACTTTGAGCTCATCATGCTCGTCAGGATCAAACAAGTAATCGTACCTGTTTGAAAAAAAGTAAAAAATTAAAAAAAATAAATATGTCAATTTTACCACATAATCGTAAATGAATTTCATCATAAAAGTAAAATCGTGGTGAAGAGAGATCATACGTTAGTTCTTCACCAGCAGAAACCTTAGATTTGGCAATGAGAACTATCCGGCTTTCACTATTGCCAACACTCATGATTCTCGCATAGCAGTTGGGCAAGCACTGCAGAAAATGTAGACAATTTTTTTAGCATTTACCAAACATGAAAGAAAACTAAACAAGACATGAAAACCAGTTGAACCAAACTAAGAGGAAAAACTATCTTGATTCTACGATAAAAAACGAACTCCCATAATAAAACTTACCGAATGGTTAATTAGACGTGCAATATTCCCTTTATCTGTGGCGTCGATTACTACTTCTTCACTGATCTTGAAGAGCTGCAGAAAAGATATTGGCTTTGAGAATCAAATTTGCAGGAATGGATTCAAGACTTTTATAGACATTTGGTTCATGGATTCAGAACCATTATCGGTTTACGTGTGTTTTTTGTGAGAGAAAACACTGTAGCGAACCACGAACCATGATCATGATACGAATCTACCAACCAAAATGTTTTACAATAGCCACAGCTAAATTCCAAATCAGCTCTATAGAAAGGCAATAAAACAAGGAATCTGATGGTGATAAACTAAGCCAAGGATCAGCAGTCCTCAAGTTAAATAAAAAAAGGAACCCGAATCAAGTAAACTAAATAGCTGAACGTCTACACTTACAGGTAGCATATGGAAAATAAATACTGACAAAAAGTCCACTTACATAGCAATCTTTGCCTTGTGATCGATATTGTGCTTCCCTCAGATCCGCAACACTGCGCCTCACCTGCTCACCACGATATTCAAAAACCTGGAAACAAACATATCCAGCATTAACAATTAGCTACTTTTCACATGGATTTAAATAGAACAATAAAATAAAGGTAGGTCCACACACAGGGAAATTAAACACGTGAATCACGTAACAAGAAAATACATCTGCATGTGCACAGACATCTATGAACATTAAAGTCGTCTAGTGATAACAAATACTTACCATTTCTCCCTCTTGGATATTCCTGCGTGCAAATAGGCCCCATCCATGTATTTGCGATTTACCGAAACAAATCCGATGATTCTCAGTTTTCTGAAGTCGTATATAAAATGTTAGTAAAATCTATTTTATATTAAAAAAGAAAAAAAGTCTACAAACATTGAAATTTAAGAGTTTTATAACCATTGTGGAGATTTATGACTTGCCTGTAAGTGTTTAAGCCGATCTTTGAATGAAGAAAAAATTATTGTATCTTCTACTTCCTGATAAAAGCAACAGATTTGCATTGTAAATCAGCCGAACAGGCAAACTCTTTGAGAACAGCAAAGAACACAAGTCCCATTGGTGAAATAACAAAATTCCTTATATTTGAAGCAAGAAAATAAATTCAACTAAGAGAACACGAATATTACTTTTACTTTGTTCAGGTTATTTACTGCATCTAAAGAATGATGTGCTGGCCCCATTGGCCGGTGGGATATTGGCTGCCGTTCAGTATTCTGAAAAAATAAATAAATAAATAACAACAAATATAAGGTTAAGCAAATAAATAAATAAAGATGACGAGAAAATGACACCAAAATTATTACACTTAGTAGCTGAAAGAATAGCAGAATTCACGATTAAAATAAAGAGAAAAAAGAAAAGGAATACTACCGAAACAAGACAAATGTACCTTCATATATACCTTATGGCTGGATCTTTTAAAGATGCGACATCTTGCGGCAGAGTCTGGTTCAAACTCATTAGTCTCTAAGGTTGATGATTCTTGAACCTCTATTCTCTTTGATGCAACCAGCCTTGAACCCTTGAAGCATCCCTTCTGGTTCTGAAGCAAGCTTCTAGCAGCAAAAACCCCAGAAGGAGTATGAACAACTACTACAGCATCTAGGTTTGGGGTCCTGCGCATGAAAATCAAGTTAAGCAGATATAAATCAAAGGCTATGCAATTCAATAACAAAAGCTTAACCCTCTACCTTTGCTACGAGATCAAGAAATTTGAAGTTTGCAGAGCATAGCATGAAGAATAAAGTTCTAACCTGTGAACTGCACAGTATATCAACTTTCTTGTTCTTTGTTTCCCATTCTTCTCGAAGCAGTGCAACTGAAAGTTCAATATAAAGCGTTACTCTAATCACTTTAGAAGCATTCAGACATGACAGCAGAAAACACACACACACACACACACACAAAAGGCATATTTCAGACAGAGGACTAACTAATTGACCAGAAAAACAACTATGACAAACTTACCTCCATGCTATATCCTGCTCTCGAAGCACAGGTCGCATGGAAATAAGTAGCACATTTGCAACACTGTGTACAGGAACCATGACTCTGCTTACATATTACACATCTCTGTGATCCACATAAACAAGAAAATATTATTACAAACATGTATACTTGTACCAAGAAAAAAAAAAAAAAGCAATAATAGGAGATGAAAAATTCCAGATCATAGACCATTTCCCTGAAAGTTGGGGGATTCAGCACATATAGACTATTAAACATGCTAAAAACATATATCCCCATTCAAGTTAAGAAGAAACTGCCCTAAATCAAATACTTTACTTAAAGTTGAAGTGCCAGAAGATTATATTTACAAAATAAAATAGTTGATCGTCAATTTACCTTCAAAAACGAAGTTGTTGGAATTCTAAGAACTCCGATAGCTGGTTCCATCTTCTCGTGATTCAAGAAACCAACTTCAGGTCGAAACCAAGCACAAGTGACATGAACCCACAGTGCCTCTACATCAGTAGGCTTCAGAGCACCCCCTACAGGAACAATTTTACATACAATGAGCACAAACGCATTGGATACCAACTTCATAGTGCACACGCTCATTTAAAATCTTTGAAGCAAGACCCAGAAAGAATACAATGCAAAAAAGAAAAGGCAGATTCTTAGTGACGGAGTATCTATGTGGACTACACACAGAAACAACATATTTGCAGATAACAGAGGCAATATTAGGTTTAACCAGTTCAACATCGGAGCACAAGCATATAAACCTCAAGAACGCATGAAACTAGTAGTTGTACAAGCTAGATTAGAAACCTTTGACAGGACAAAGGCAACATTCTCTACTGACATCAGGTGTTTCACATGCTCTACAAACCCACGAAGTAAAGTCCTGCACATCTTTTGCTCCATAGCACTCTTGGTGGACGGCTATCTGACATCTGCATAGAGCACAAACAATAACAAACAAACATATGTCCTGCATTTAGCCAAGTGCATAAAAATAAAAATCGATCCAATCTAATACTGGGAAATTTTATATATTAACCGCCCAAAAGATTAAAAAAAAGTTGGTAACTTGGAACACATCCAACCAAAAAAAAGCACCTGTTGCAAATAATAATTTTGTTATCATCCCAATCTTCAACCCATCTACAAACAGCACATCTTTCTGTTGTCCATTTTCCTATAACAGGCTCATACTTCTCTGTTGCAATGAAGATACAGGTAAAATAAGAATAGAATATCTTGATGCCAAAAATTACAAGTACCACAGCCCCCACGCCACCAAAAAACAAAAAACCAAAATTAAACAAAAAAAAAAAAGAAAAAAGAAAAGATAACTTTCATGTGTTCACCTTCTAAAAAAGTGAGTAATTGTTGTTTGTCTAACTCAAAAGGGTATGCACTGGGCACACTATTCTCTTCAATCTGAAAAGGAATATCAAAATGTCAATATTTACCTGGATGTAGTAGAAAAAATGAATTATCAAGTAATCAAATAGGCTAGTTAAGGTTAGAAAATATAACACTGATACAAACCCATTTTTCCAGCGGTAGCATTGTGCTCTTCACTCTCACACTATACTTCCACTTTTTAGCTCTACAACCAGTGTGTCGTTCCCACTCACTAAGTGTTTGCTTTTTCGCCCCACATGAACCACACTTGCACATGACCCTAGAACCAAAAGAAACAAAAGGTCGCAATCTCTCAACCAAGTAACTAACTCAAACAAAATTTTGTAAAAGGATGTGATTACATAAAAAATTTAACAAAATTTTGTAAAAGGATGTGATTACATAAAAAATTTATCTCAAGATTAAGTCAGAACTTACAAATGAAGTTTTGGAATGTATGTCCCTTCCATGCCATTACATATCACAGCTATATTCTCGGTCGTCGAAGTCTGTTTTTTGCTTCCATTAGAACTGATTCAATGGTAAAAGCCCAAAAAAAAAAAAGCCACATCATCAGGTGTTTGAACTTGACGAAGACATCCAAAGTATATTCATAAACTCAAAGTTGTAGTTGCTTTCCAAATTAAATAAACAAAAACCACCAATTGTCTAACATACTTGCATTTGAGCTGATATTTCTCCAAATCTGATGATTCACAATTGGATTTTGCTTTGCAATCAGGGCAATAATAATCAACATTCTCCAGGTCCTGAACCAGAAAGAAAGAGTGAACCTCTAATTCCACACGAACTAGGATAAAATTGAAAATTGAACTATGCTGCAGTAGAGAAACATACATGCCAACTATGGAAGACATACCTTGAGAAGTTTGCCGGAAATTTTGTCACACTCGGCGTGCACCCAAACATTACACCCATCACAACATACCTAAAGCAGAAACAGGCCAACCAATATCTCAGATTAAAATCAATACTTAATCCATGAAATGAAAATCCTAAAAAAGAAGTGGCTTACGAATAGCTCACCCAGTTACCACCATCCCAGTGGTGCCATATCTTCTTACATATGCCACAATATTGTTTCGACTTTTTTAGCTGTAGAAATAATGAGGATGAGGGAAATCAGAAACGAATCATGTGTTGTCTGAGAACAAAATAGAAGCAAATAAAAAATCTGACCAAGTTCTGAACCTTAACACAATGTTTGCATAAATGGTGGGTTTTACTATTTGAACCCTTCACATTCTTCATGACTTTACAAGGCAGACTCAAACCACATCCATCACAATGTTTAGTGTCATTATGGTATGCTTCCTGCACGATACATTGATTACATATAAACTTCTACTGTCCCACGCTAGATAAAGCAAACTGTTTTATGCATGCAACTTAAAATGAAAGGAAAGTTAGCATGAAATGTGAAAGCAAGCATAAACAACAAAAGGTAGATTTTCTGTGCTTCAGTTCCTGTCTAGCTAGTCTAAGTTAATTGGAGAAGTGAAAAGACAACTGAAAAACTAATAATCAAAAGAAGACCAATAGCCTATACTGATAACTCTGGATCCTCATTAATCAGCTTTGTAGATTTTATTTACAGTATAATAAAAAGCGTTTTTTCCCCTCTTCGTATACTGTATTTTAAGATTATTCATAAAATTTTGAATCTCTACAAAAATATATCATTAAATTACATTTATTAGACAAATTACCTAAATAACTTTGAAAATTATTATTTAAAAGAAGAAGGAAAATAATACAAAAATTACAAAAGAAATAGAAAAGTTATATTTTTTTAAGAATTCTTTTTTTATTCTTTCGGCTTCCTTTCTTGTAATACTTTCAAAATAATTTTACATTGTAAAAAAGGTAAATAAACCCAAAATATAATAACACTACTAATGGTAATAATGATAAATAAATAAACAAGAAATGGGTAGTTTTCTATAACGAAAAGACAAAGGGTAAAAATAAGTAGTAGTGCAATCTGAAACGACAAGGTAAACAAGTTTTTTTCTAGTGCGACCCCAGAATGCGTTATTTAAGACCTAAGATTGATCATAAATATAATTATATACATACATATATATATATATACACACTTAGCCCTCTTTTAGTTTTTGAGATGCGACTTTATATAAAAATTTTTAACTGTAACAAAAAAAATAAATTTAGATATGACTTTTTATGAGAGCTTTAACTCTAATAAAACTAAAATTAAAAACTCGAATTGGTGAAAATAAACAAGCTGTTAATATGCTCGAATTCGAAAGAACCATTACCTGGCTCTGGGTGTAATACTCTTGTCCTTGATTTGAAGTGGTGGGCTCTTGAGTTTCATAGGGATATGCTTCTTCGTTACTTATTTCGCCAGTCCCAAAGCTCTTATTCAGGATATCATTTTCCGCTAACAACGCCTCCTCTATAGCCATCTGAAACTCACTTGGTTTGCTCTTGTACAACCGGGTCTGCCCACGAAATCTGAACAAAGGAACAATGCAATAAAATGCTCAGAATTTCTGTAATAACATAAGAATCTTCGAAATCTCGTGGGAATTTACTTAGCTACGTACCTGTCCATGAATTCAAGAAAGGGAAAAATCATCCCCTGTTTCACCCATCCATAGTCCTGCCCATCAACGCATATGTAGAATCTAAACACATCATACTAAAATCGACAAAAACAGACAGAGAAAGGTTTCAGCCTTTACCCTTTGTTTGCCCCTCTTTGAGAAGCCATAAAACATGACGCATATAGCACCAGGAACACAACACCTCAGAACCGGTTCAGGAGCTTCTAACAATGGATCGATTACCACAGCTGGCCATGCCGGGAAACTCCTTCCACACTTGGCCCAAACTATATCACCCAAAGTAAAGTCCTCAGGCTTATAGATTTCCCTCCTCTTCCCAACGTTGGCTTTTCCAAGCGTCTCCACACCTAACAAGCCGAACCCAGAACATTCAAAATTGTCGAATCCTATACAATCATTCGAGTTCTTCATCCCGTACTTTTCCTTCTTCTGATTTCTTACGAATCCCAATTCATCAATTTTCCTTTTACTTTCTTCAGCGAAGATTTTGACATTATTATCCTCTTCGTCGAAGCTCGTATCCGTTTCTTCGGATTTCGACTCCTTCTTCCAGTAGTTGAGAACCGAATTGCTGAACTTCGACGGAAGCATCCGAATGCGTCCTCGCGACGATTTTCCGAAACCTTCTCGGCGTTTCAAATTCGATTCGACCTCGCCATTCCAATGCGAGTCTTCGCTGAACCAAGAACCTGAACCACCGGTGAGACCTTCTACGTCTCCATTACAGAGCGAGTAGAGCCCATTGGCTCGCGGCTTCTTCGCATTCGCCGAATACGCGTAATCCGCTTCGCCGTCGGGCTCTTCGAGCTTGCAACGTTTGAGATTAGGCATTTCGAATTTCAAAGGCCGTTTGATTATCATCTTCCGACCATTCAATTCGACGAATTCACCTGCCAGACCAAACCCTAGTTCGCATAGAAACCGGACCAAATATATTCAGAAAAAATAAAAAGAAATAAAACCGACTACGTGAATTCTTTAAGCTCTCGGCAATTACACCGAATTTCGATCGAAAACTCGTTTCGGAATCACCTTATCTTCGAAAATTCCGATCGGAATTCCCAAATTACGATGCGAAAACCTACCAAAACCAATCAAACAGAGAGCCAATTGGAATTAAAACGATTCCGACGGTTTCTCTCAGGACAAAAGCGATAATCCAAACGCAAACTCAATTGTGAATCTCCAATTCGAACTATAACGAGCTCCGAAAAATTTTCTCGGGAAAATAAGCAAGAAAACAAACAAAGAAAATCGCAATCGAATTCGTGGAGAGGAAAAACCCGAGCTGTGTCTCGCAGAAAAGGGTCTGCTTCCAAACAAAACGAACTCTTTAATACACCCTTTCTTTCGTTGTAGACCTAATTAATTAATTAATCCGTCTTTACGCAGAAGAATAATCAGAATTAAAATTAATTAATATTTTGGTTCGGTTTTAAACATAAAACAAAAATAATAAAATAATAATAAATATTGTTTTGGCGTGTGCCTGGGACTTTAGGGGATTTTTGGCTCCAAATCTTTTGGGGCCTGAAAAAAAGGAGGGGAGAGAGATCATATGCGACGAAAATTTTTGGCTTTCGAGAGAGCGCGAAACGAATTTTTGGGAGGGTGCACAGAGTTCTCGTGCAACCTTATGTTAGTGGTCGCGCTTGAAGATTTTGGACACGAAAACTTGTACAAGTAACCTTTTAAAAACATATATAAAAAAACAACTTGTATAAGTAAAGCTTCTTTGTTAAAAAAAAAAAAAGATAAATGCAAAACAATACAAAAGTAAATGACAAAGTATGAAAAAATAGAGAAAATTCATTCATATTACAAATAATGGTAATAAAAATAATTTTAATTATATTTAATTATATTTTTGGTTCCTCTTTGTAAATTAATTATTTTTATATTTTAGTTTATGAGCATTAAGCAATCGCATAATACACGTAAATATTGTCATTTTCTGCTAAATTCATGATAGCATGTCTTAATTAATGAGCTCAAAAAATGTACAAAAGCTATACTTTTTTTCACTTTAGAACAAATGCTAGATGAAGTTACCATACAAATTAAAGTTCCCATAATTCTTCAAAGCAAAAAAAAAAAAGAGGTTCCCACTTCCCACAATTCCCCTAACATATAGTGCTTGTCATATATATATATTTTTTTTGGTAAACAAATAGTACTTGTCTTAGTACTTATTCAGAAAGGCTAAAGGACGTCCAGTCCTCTTTCAATAATCCAAATACTCACCCATATACTGAAGTTTACTTCATTAGTCAAATAGTACACAAATTAGCATAGGAAAGCCGCGGCGCATATCAAAGTACTACAAAACGGCAGTTACATTTAGATGCGACGATTAAACGAAGAAAAAATGAAAAATACAAAGCCAACAACTTAAAAAAAAATGATTAATTTTAAAAATTTCTCCTAAACTATGACCCTTAGAACACTTTAACTCTCGAATTTTAAAAAGTAACATATGTTCTCTCTGAATTTTATTTCATTAACAAGTTTTTTCTTTCTGTTACAATGAGTGATGAAATTGTCATGTGTCACTTATTTAGTGAGAATTGAAAGCGTAATTACGTTTATACCTTGCTAATCAGATAATTCTTCATTTTTAAAATTATATATAATTCTTTTCTCTTTTCATTTTCGACATTTCCCCAAACATAAGTTTTTGACATTATCAGAAATCTCTCTCTTGTTTACACTCTTGCTCGAGTGAGATAAAAACAAGTTTTTTTTTTTTTGTTTTGGGTTTAAGATAGAGTAATTGATAGAGTTTGGAAACAATGGATTGCATAGATTGTGCTGGTGATACATCAGTTGTGAGTGCAGTGAACGAGAGAATTGAAGCAGCCACAGAGATTTTTCATCTTCCAAGGCCTTGGGTCATGGTCAGTGTTAATGATGATGAAGATCTTCATTTTCGCAAGGCTGGTATGTCTTGGGATTTTGTTATAATCTTATTTTTGCTTCCAAAACCAACTTAGGGCCCGTTTAGTTCGTTGATTCGAGTTTTTAATTCGAGTTAAGATGTGATGTTATGTGAGAGCTTTTTACTGTAGTAAAAAAGTTAGATGTGACTGTTTCTGAGAGCTTTTTACTATAGCAAAACTCGAATTCTAAACTCGAATTGGCGAAGTGAACGGGGCCTTAGGCTAAGATTGAACGAAAAATGAGTTGTGAGTTTATGATCTGCTTTCTTAATAGAATTTGATCCTGAGGATTGTCCTCTTGACTGCTCAATGCCTTGTCAAACAAGGTTTAACGCATTTTAGTTTTTTTAATCATTTTTTTTAATAATTCAGGATTGTTGCAGGTTAATTTACAATAATATTCTCCTCATATGGGTCATGTACTTGACACGTAGCGATTTTCGTCGCTCATTGTAACAGAAGGGAAAAACTTGTTAACGAAACAAAATTCAGAGAGAACGAATGTTACTTTTTAAAATTTAAGAAGTAAAGTGTTATAAGAATCATAATTTAAAAGAATTTTTGAAATTAATCCCAAGAAAAAAAGAAAAGAACCGGAGAGAGAACATGAAAAAGTAAGGTGGCAAAAAAAAGAAAGTAAACATTATAAACGATAACTAATAATTGATGCGTGTTATATCTGAAACTAATTTAAGACGATAATGGAATGACGACATAGAAATTAAAATGCAGGAGACAAAAATATTATAAAATGACAAAGAGAGAATAAAAAGGGCAAAAACTAGAATAAAAACAACAGATACATAAACGACCAGGAAAAAAACGACAAATACTTCTAAAAGCGACCATAACCAAAAGAAAAAAAAAAGGTAAGGTTGTTTAGTTGATGGATTCAGAATCATAATTCAGAACTATTTTTAATTTAATACTGTAACGAACCACGAATCATGATCCGAACCATGATACAAATCTTTTAACCAAACATCCCAAAAAAGATTCATAAGACGTTATGGGAGACAGTGATGTCATTTGAGGAGGGAGATGTAAATTTGCATGATATGTTCGCTTTGCTTTGGAAGAGTATGTGTTGCTGCTAGCGGATCCACAGGTTTGCAAGTGTATATTAACTTGGTGTTGACGCATAATGTGTGGTAAAATTTATGACAATGTCTGATGGACCTTCTACAAAGCCAAACATCAAAGTTGTACCATACTTTTTCAACAAGGTTTTTTGACATGTGCCTAAGTGACTTTTTAGAATGTGCTAACAGCTAATTCTAAGTGGGTGCGCTCTTTATAGCAAAATACCTTCCATTTTGTACGTTTAAATTTTTTATTAGAGTATTTTTTTTTCATAAAGTTTAAATTTCTATTTAAATTTTTTTGTTCAAACTTATAAATTAAACGAGTTCTACGATAATTCTTTGACTCGAGAGATAATAAACATAATGGGTGCGTTTAGAATTAATTCTAAAATAATTATGTTTTTTGTATGAAACTGAAAATGAAAACATTTTCAATATGAGACTGAAATCGTTTCTGAAAATACGTTTGGTAGTTTTATTAAAATATTGTTTTTAGTATAAGAAAAAATTAAAACTTCGTTTAGTTATACAATTTTTAAGCCCACACCCACTTGCCCAAAGAAAATGCATCCACCTAAAGAAAAAATGAAAAACGACTTAAAGTCGTTTTCAGTTTTTAAGTGATTTTACACTAAACCGAAAATCGTTTTTGTTTACATTTTTTTTTTTTTACTTTTTTTCTCTAAACGTGTTTTCCTCCTTAATCTCATTTTTATCTCGAAAAACGTGAAAAATGAAAATAAAATTGATACCAAATAGTAGAATGGTTGTAACATATGATCATTTTATTTAGTAAAAGTGGAGATTGTTAGGCCCTATTTGGTACATATACTTGAACCTATAATTATGATTCTATTACAATATTTTTTATCTCACAAAGAATTAAATTCAAAAAAAAATTTCTCATAAAATTCCCGCCAATAAATAAGAATCACTAACGTGAAAAAAAAAAAACCCTTAATTATTTGACAAAATGGAAAGGCCACTAATCCCACATTAGTTACCGAGTACTACTTAGGGGTTTTAAAGCCCATATAAGGAGCCTAAAGGCCTTTGTTCAAAAAACACTAAGCCCACCTTCTATTATGAATAACGTAAGTATAAATTTTAGATGGGAGAAAGAGAAAAATAGACCAAGACTTGAGATGAATTAAAATTAATAGATTAATAATTTACATAAGTTAATAGATAGGCTAAATTAGGGTATATTCAGATTTATCTATACATAAGATTCCAAAAATGCCATTTCCACTCAAAAACCCTAACACCTCTCTCTGCGCGCTCTCTCTCTCTCTCTCTCACCAACCTCTGCGCTCTTTCTCTCTCTCTTCCCTCCGGCGAACTGTTTTTCCCTCCGCTGCTCTCCCACGATCACTCTCTCTTCCCTCCAACGCTCTCTGGCGAACTGTTTCTTCCCTCCGCTGCTCTCCCACGATCACTTTATCTTCCCTCCGGCCCTCTAACGCGATCTGTCTCTCTTCCCTCTGCATAACTCTCTCTCATCCCTCCACCAATCTCAGATTCTCGTCCGCCACCGTTTCTCTCTCTTCTGTCCGCCACTCTCAGAAACCTCGCCGGTGTCGTTAGATGAGAAATCAAAGACGGACCACAGACGTCAGAAATTAACAAAAGAACAAGGTAAATCCGTTAATCACTAACTGGTAAATCACTAATTAATGAATATGTTAATATTGATTGACAGACTTTTAGCTTATGTTTGAGGTTGACACTTGAATGAAAAGATTGTAAACAGGTAATTATTTAAAAATTAAGAACATAGCTCGTTACTTTTTGTTTCCCTATAATTGGAACCTATCGTATAGTAAGGCTCTATCCATAACTCGACACAAATTCAAAAATCAAGTTATGGTCAAGTTATGATCATAACCTGTCGAGTTATATCATTATTCAAAATGAAAATTATAAGTGCATGAACACTGTCAAGTTATGGTCATTTTGAGAGAAATAAATCATGATGAAGTTCAAAGAGAAATGCTACTAGCAGCATCAATAAAACTGGACGATATGGAAATTGATCTAAGTAATCTACTTAACAAAGTAAAACATTTTGAAGCCAACCAGGTAGTCATGAAAGAGGATCTGAAAGAAATAAAGGCAATGGTTGTGGATTCTATGGACATTATGAGAACCATTCAACAAGATGTGCTTCTGAGGTAATGAAACAAAGCAAATTGACGTTGAATTTGTTTTTGCAATGTTTCCTTAATGATATACTAATTTGTACCTCAATGAACAGGAGGACAAAGAAAAAGAAGTATCTACAGAGCTAGGAGAACATGAGGGAGAATTCAGTTATACTCCACTCACAGACTCGTTTGACATCAGTCAACAACATTGGACAAAACATTTGAAGAAGCTGAACAGATAATAGCAATGAGAAAAGCTATTGCTCAAGGAATCAAAAAGGTATGAATCTTCTTAATACTACTTGGGAAAGCTAAAAAAAAAAACCCCCCACATTAATACTAGTTGAGAAAAAAAATAAAAAAAAAAAGTTTCTTACAACTAATCAAAAACTTGTTATTGCAGGATGAAGATTATGAAGAAAGAGAAAATGAAGAAAAAGAAAAAACAATGAAGAAATACAAAAGAAAAAGTGCAAAGGAACAGAGGAAAAAAATGGAAGAACTTGGCATTCCTTCATTCATCCTCTTGACTCAAAGTTCTAACGACCCAGACTTGTAAAAATGAGATGATATTAGAATACAACCTTTTAGATGATATGACTACTGTTTCTAAAAACTAGTATTATTTTTATGTGATGACTTGAGATTTACACTACTTCTTACAATCTTTTAAATGTTAATATTCATTGACAAGACTTTTAGCTTATGTTTGACATTGACACTTGAATGAAAAAAATGTAAACCCAGGATTTATCAATTTCATGCTGTTGAATTTGAAAATTACAATTGCAGGAACACTATCAAGTTATGGTCAGGTTATGATGATCGAGTTATAATCATAACCTTTTGACTTGTGTCATTATTGGAACTGAAAATTTCAAGTGCAGAACTTCAGGTTATGGTCAAGTTATGATAATAACCTGTCAAGTTATGTAAAAACATGTCAATTGTGTACCATAACCCGTTAAATTATAGTCCATATCCAGACAAGTTATGAAAAAATTGTCAATTATGGACCATAAACAGTCAAGTTATGGTGTATAACCGCATAAGTTATGGACAAAAACTGTAAATTATGGATAATAACTTGTCAAGTTATGGTTTATAACCAGACAAGTTATAGACGAGCATTACATGTAAAAATATGCAACATAACTAAAATAACTTGAAACTTGTTTACGTACTAAAATTAAAAACCAATCTATCACAAATGTTAAACACACTAGACTCTAAAAAACTAATAAACATTATAATATGTGCCAAAAGTAGAAATATACAAGAATATGAAAACCAACAAGTCAAATTAATCAATATAATAATCCAATTCAAACTCAATTGCATCTTTTGGGGTCATAAAATCCATTTTTGGCACATTTTGACCCATGTTATCATCACTCTCATAGCCTAATTGCTGCTTCCGCAAGGCATGCTTAAACAACTCAACTGCCATCTTCTTACGGAATAATGTTCCAGCCCCTTGCTTTCTCAAACAATCATCACATCCGGCTTCCATTAAGATCTCAGCCATCTTAAGCATGAATATTCCACAATCACCACTACAAAAAACAATAATAAAAAATTGAACAATTAAAAACAACAAATATAAATGCAAAAATGAATCAAGTAAATGGAAAACAAAAAAAAAAACATTTAAAGAGATAAAAAAAAACTAACCCGTTCTCTTGTCTTGGACAATCGTCAAATATGATCTCAAAAGGGTCAAGATGATCAAATTGACTAGTAAAATACTTTTGTGTATGAGAATCAAAATAGACAATAGATTCAAGCAAGTGTGGAAGAATGACTGCCAAAGATTCTACATAAGCATGAACTTGCTTCTCTACCCTTTTTGAAAAAAGAGAATCATATATCCTAATACAATGATCCTTAAACTCAACATAACCCAAAATCCAATGCTCCCTACGCTCAAGAAAAATGGGTACGAGAAGAATGTCCACTTCACAAAAAGGCAAGCTACAAAACAAATAATATCCCAACACATAATCTTGAAGAACACAATGTGAAGAGAAATCAAAAGTAGACCAATCAAAATCTTTTAGTTTTTAGAGCACCATAAACTATTAATCCTTGTGAAAAAATACGAGTCCAAAACCATGCACCTAATATAAGGCATGTTTGTGTAGCACATCATCTTTTTTCGTAAGTAATACTTGGCTACATCAACATGCTATCAAAAGGAAAAAAAAAATAATGATCAGACTTGTTCCAAAAAAAAAAAAACCTTACATAAAATTTAAAAAGAAAAAAAAATGACAGAATCTTACCGAGTCACTTAGCCAACACTTTGGGGTCTATAAAGTTTGAAACCAATGCTTTGAGTCAACAGTGTCAACTTTGAAATCAAAAGCAGGATTTGTCAAATGTGCATCCTTGGCCGGTCCCCACCCTTTTCTAGAGATCATATTAGTCTTATACCATGCTTGAAACCTTGCCTTGTCTTCCTCTGATGCATCGCAATCAACAATTTCAGAGAATGGACAAAAAAATAAAAATTTTTCATCTACACATTTAATAGGTTCTTGTGATGCTGCCTTATCAAACACAACAATCCTTTGTTCAGTAAATCTATCGCCTTCCTTAACAGCATCATTGACAAGATAACAAAACTGGAGCAATTGTTTCTTCAGTTTTGTCAGAAGAAACACTCACTTTCTCATCCTCTTTCTCTACAATTGTTTCTTCAATTGCTTCTTCTTCTTCATTTGCTTCTGCCTTTTATTTCTTTCAATTGCTTCTTCTTCCTTTGTTTCTTCAAATGCTTGTTCTTCATTCCTTTGATTGTTCTTCTTAGAAGAAAACACACTGTTAAACTTTTCACCAAGCATTATGATTGACTGAACCACAGAAGAATTTGTTCATTAAAATCTCTTCGAAGGGAAGAAACTTCAATAACCAATCTATCAGTTTTTGCCTTCAAGGAAGCAAAGCGTGCCAAAAATTCAGAATTACCAACAACACCCTAAAAATGGAAAGAAAAAAAACAGAAAAAAAGTAAAATCAAATGAAAAACACAACGTATCAAGCTATGGAACATAACCAATCAAGTTATGTGAAAAACTTGTCAATTTAGAGCATAACCTATCAACTTATTGACCATAACCTGGTATGTTATGGAGGATAAATTGTCAAAGTTGTGGTCCATAATTTGTGAAGTTATAAGATTCCAATGTAAAGAAAGCTCTAAGATTCTAATGATGTACTTGGTAAATCCATGGATTTACCAAGAAAAATGCTACTAGCAACCTTACAATGAACAAAAATTAAACAAAAACAAAAACAAAACTGATTTTCACATAACTTAATTTTCACAAAATAACCTTACAGTTCCAATTATAAATTGAATAAGGAACAAAAATAAAACTAAACAAACCTGATTTTAAGGAGGAGGGATAAATGGAGGAGGAGGGACAGTTTCAAAATCTTTGTCATCCTCCTCCAACTCACAGCCACTAGAAGCCGGAACATCCTTTCTCAACTTCTGAAAAAACCCATCAAGATAATTACAGCAAAGCTCCGATTCAATTGGTCCAATCAAAAAGTAAGAGAACTGAAAATAAAAAATAAAAATATTAAATATCAGCTTAAAGTGCATAACTGGACAAGTTATGTAAACAACCTGTTAATTGTGGATCATAACTCGTCAAGTTATGGTCCATAATCAGACAAGTTATAAAAAAAACTGTCAATGACTGAAACAGATTGTATGCCTACAAAAGTCATTAAATTACAAGAGCTATATTCAATCATAAAAATATTAAAAAAGTGAAATAATGCAAAATGTGAAAACGAAATTATAAGAAAAAAACTAGGAACGAAGAATGCACAAACCTGTTGTTCTGTAAAAATCAATAGAGGACCTGCTCAAAAAATGACCAGAAAACAACAAAAAACATAGGATTAACGGACAAAGAGAGAGCAAACCGAAATAATGCAAAATGTGAAAACGAAAATACAACAAAAATAAAACTAGAAATGAAGAATGCACAAACCTGTTGTTCGGTAAAAATTACCGGAACAGCTGCTCAAAGACGACCGGAGAAGAGCAAATCCAACGAGAAAAAGAACGACCGACCGACGAAAAATTGATCCACTGATGATCCACCGACGAGAGAGCAAATCCGAGCGCAGTTACAGAGGATTCGCGCCGGTGAAGATCTGCGTGAAGCTAGAGAGAGAGAGAGAGAGAGAGAGCTGCGGGTACAGTTAAGAGAGAGACAGAGAGGATCGAAAGAAAAAGAGAAAAAAAAAAAAAAGAAAAGGTAAATTTGGAAATTTAAAAATTATGGCCTATTAAATTTTATAACTAAAAATTGGCCTATATACTTTCTTAAATTTTTCATGTCGACCTATTCTTTACTATTTCGCATTTTAAATTGATCTGAATTAGCATACATTTATTGGGAAAGAAACGAGCCACATATATCGCTTATTAATTTTCAAAACTTTAAAACTAATTGACAAATTGCCATCACAAATAAATTATCAGAAAGCCGAGTTATTTCCAAAAAGCTGGAGAAATAGCAACCAGCATAAAGGAGACATTGAAGTACGAAAATTCTTCACTCAATCAAAGCTATAATACATCTCAAAATGCCTTTAGTCAATTAAGCTACAACACTTCACAAAGTGACTTTGGTCTCGGAACTAATCACTATTCTCCTTACTATTTCGTATCATTTCTCTATTTGACAAATTGTATCACGATGGTTTTATATTCCAATTGTAAAAACTTGTTCTATTGTTTAATAGAACCCCGAACAATGTAAGACTATACTAAAATTGAGAATATTAAACCTATTATGTACCCCATTTGTACAAGACTGACAAAAAATATATGGAGAAAGAGAAAAATATACTAAGATTTGAGATAAATTAAAATTAATAGACTAATAATTTACATAAGTTAATAAATAGGTTAAATTACTGTTTTTGTCCATAACTTGTCTGGTTATGAATCATAACTTGACAAGTTATTGTCCATAATTCACGGTTTTTATCCATAACTTGTCTGGTTATGAACCATAACTTGACAAGTTATTGTCCATAATTCACGGTTTTTGTCCATAACTTATCTGGCTATGAGCCATAACTTGACAAGTTTGTCCATAACTTGTCAAGCCATAACTTATCTGGTTATGAACCATAACTTGACAAATTATAGCCTATTAATTTCTATAATTAAAAATTGACCTATATACTTTCTTAAACTTTTTACATTGGCCTATTTTCTACTATTTTCGAAAAACATATTCATGCCATTCACAACACTGAATTCTAAGGCCTTTGAAAATAAGTCTTCAACATCATGAACACAAAGGGGGTAAGCCACAAAACTCGATTTTTGGCGCTTGAACCCCCTGGTGCGGTGCACCTGTCCTCCACACAACAAGGCAAAGGTGATTGCAACCGCCTCAGTATCTTCTTCGTTAACTTCAATACAAGGCTTCTGAAGATTAAGACCCACATAAATGTTTTAGGACTATAAACCATCTTTGAAAAAACAACATTCTTAGGAATGAATTTCTTCGACTTATAAAGTTATTGTAATACACTCCATTTTAACATAAGAAAAAAAACACGTTAAACTAAAAATTTTAACAATCCAATTCAAATATAACACAAATCATTCAATTTTTCAACTTTTGATCTCTAAAATCTAATAAAAAATTGAACAAATTTAGTAAAATGGGGCACATTGTAATAAATTTACAAATTTTAGGGGTTGATTATTAAAATTAAAAGTTTAAGGGGGTAATTTACTAAATCATGATAAGTTCGAGGGCCAATTGTGCTAAAATTTAAGGGAGTCGTGAAGAAAAAGAAACGTCGTCGTATAACTGATATCCCTTCCCAAACTTAGGACCAACGAAACCCTAGAGCTTCAGAGCACAGAGAGCATATAAACCACGATGCATGCCCGTCGTCCAACTTCACACGGACTCATTACCTTTCCTCAAAGCCGCATTGCCAAGTTCGATCCATAACCTTTCGATTGAAATCGGTACAAGTTTCTCTTCTATTTTAATTTAATTTTTTTTTGTTTTTGGGTTTTCAAATCAACATAACAAAATCGGAGATTGGAAATGATGGCTAATAATAGTAAAAGGTCTGAGCAGGAAGATAGTGGCGATGACGATGGGTGTCATTTCAAACCAACCACAACAACAACAATGATAATAATAGTAATAATAATAGTAAATAAAAATCAGGAAGAGGGCCCCAAGTCCTTGCGAAAGATATGGCAAGATATGGCTTTCGCAACCTCTTCCATAGCAAAGAAAATGGAATAATGGCTTCTTTTTCTTCTTCGGGTTGAATGAAAAGGCGTGGGTTGCATTCTAACATTGAATGTCAATCTAGACTTCTCCCGACATTTCTCTAAACACCCATTTCCTCCCGCTTTTTGCTTCTTGCATTGATCAGAATCTCCATTACTGATCCTTCTCTGTCATATCAAACTTTTTTTTTTGTGGGTTCTCCTTAAAAACTTAAAATTATTATATGTTTTGTTCATATGTTCTATTTTTATGTAAGTAGAGCTAATTTTTAGTTAATTTGCTTGAGAGTTCTAAGATTATGTGGTAAAGTTTAGATCTTGATCATGACTTTTTTTTTTTTTTTTTTACCTGTGATTTGTCTGGAATTCTTGTGAAGGGCCTTTAGTTGTAGCCTAACAAGGATATCAGACACTTTATGCTATTTATCTTGTCATTCCATTTGTCTATGATCATTTCTAGTGCAGGTGACTGGCGACTTTGTTTTCTGGCTTTATAGTGTCTGATTCTAATTTTTGACCGGCTTTTGGAGCATGGACATCTGAATATCTGTTGTATGTAGAAATATCTTTTGTGTAATGCGTCTGGGAAGTAAGGTAGTTGTGTTAACTGAAATTTTTCTTATTGAGCTTGAAATCCATGAAGTCGATGAAATGTCAACATTTGAAACTAGTCAAAAATGCCTTTGATATTAGAACTAACTACTATGTTGCTTCCCATGTTTTTTCTTTTTATCTCTAAATGTGACGGACCATATCACTTGTAGAAATATCACAGAATGTTACAGCGGTAACAACGGAGCATGAGCCATTAGAAGATTATCTATAGCCCTTATAAGAGCCACTTGTTGTTGATGGTAAGCTAATATTGGTTGAGGGCTAATGAAGACAGAACACTTCCTTCAGACACGTGCTGGTCTGCAAAAGTGGGAACTCCGCATGTTTAGATTCTTCAGCAGTATAGGGCTCGATGATTCTTGATTAGCAGTCACTTGTTCAGATGTCTTCAATCCCGCGCTCACTTGTTCAGATGTCTTCAATCCCGCACGTACTCTCGTTTTCTGTGGCTTCAACTTGCTCTCTACCTTATCATTGTTTATTATAAGTCGCAACTCCTTGCAAATGCCAATCACAGCGTCTATTGTCTAATAACTTCTTTTCAGGTTCTTGCTTGGTGCCCCTGAATATTTATAAGAAAAATATAACAAAGAAGAAGAAAAAACACGAATCATTCAATTAACTATCCTGTAGATGCTAAGAGCAAGTCTTGCTCCAATTAGGTTTACCTATATGATGATTCTTTTCTCAATTATTAGACTATGCAAGCTCTGATATAGAACGAAATACATATATTTGGAAGCTTCAAGAAGAGCTGATGTTGCCACAACAGAAGGCTGAATTTCGTCATTGTGTCTACATTAAACGTTCCATAGTAAGTTATACATCGAGTGCAGATTCATTTCCATGTCTTGTAGAAATATAGGGACTCATATACGTACTAGATTTTACTTCCAAGTGATTCAAAGCTTTTGTTATTCGTTGAAAGCTACGGAGTGGTTGCATTTGTGTTGTATAGTTAGGATTGAGCACTGTTATGATATTGATGTTACCCCCATCCCTTCGGGTCGTAGGTACCCCCACCCCATCAAGTCGTAAGTCCCCCCTTCGGGTCGTAGGCCTTCCCTATCGGGTCGTAGGTACCTCCCTTTCGGGTCCCCCCCTTCGGGTCGCACGTCCTCCCTTTCGGGTCGTAGGTCCCTCCCTTTGGGCCATAGGTCCCCCCCATCGGGCTGTAGGTCCCCCCTTCGGGCTGTAGGTCCCCTCCATCGGGCCGTAGGTCTCCCCTTTTGGGCCGTAGGTTCCCCCTTTCAGGCCGTAAGTCCCCCCGCCCCCCCCCCCCCCCCCCCTCGGGCCGTAGGTCTACCCCTTGGGTCGTAGGTCCTCCCCTTTTGGGTCGTACGTCGCCCTTTTTGAGTCGCAGGTCCCCCCTTTCAGGTCGTAGCTCCCCCTGTTGGGTCGTAGGTTCCTCCCGTTTGCGTCGTAGGTTCCTCCCGTTTGGGTCGTAGGTTCCCCCATTCAGGTCATAGGTCCACCCTCCGGGTCGTAGGTCCCCCCCTCCGGGTCGTAGGTCCCCCCCACCGGGTCGTAGGTCTCCCCCCTTTGGGTCGTCGGTCTTCTCTTCGGGTCGTCGGTCCATCCCTTCGGGTCGTCGGTCTCTCTCTTTGGGTCGTAGGTCCCCCCCTTCGGGTTGTAGGACTCCCTCTTCAAGCGCCCCCTTTCAGGCCGTAGGCCCTCCTTTCGGGCCGTAGGTCATCCTATTCAGGTCGTAGGTCCTTACTTTCGGGCCGTAGGCCCCCCCTTTCGGGCCGTAAGTCCACCTTTTGGGTTGTTGGTCCTCCCTTTTTGGGTCGTAGGTTGCCCATTTTGAGTCGTAGGTCCCCCTTCGGGTCGTAGGTACCCCCTTGGGTCGTAGGTCCCCTCGTTGGGTCGTAGGTCCCTGCCGTTTGGGTCGTAGATTCCCCCCTTTGGGTTGTAGGTTCTCCTTCTGGGTCGTAGGTCCCCCCTTCCGGGTCGTACGTCCCCACCTTCGGGTCGTAGGTCCCTCCTTCCGGGTTGTAGGTCCTCCCTCTGGGTCGTAGGTGCCCCCTCCAAGTCGTAAGTGCCCCTTTCTAGGTCGTAGGTGCCCCCCTTCGGGTCGTCGGTCCCCTCTTCGAAGTGTCGGTCCCCCCTTTGGGTCATAGGTCCCCCCTTCGGGTCGTAGGTCTACCCCTTCAAGCGCCCCCCTTAGGGTGGTAGGCCCCCCATTCGGGTCGTAGGTCCCCCCCTTGGGGTCATAGGTCCCCCCCTTCGGGTCGTAGGTTTCCTCCTTCGGGTCGTAGGTCCCCTCCTTCGGGGTCGTAGGTCTGCCATTTAGGTCGTAGGTCCCCCCTTTTTGGGTCGTAAGTCCCCCTGTGGGTCGTAGGTTCCCCCTGCGGGTCGTAGGGCCCCCCCTTTAGGCCGTAGGTCCCTTCCTCCGGGCCGTAGGCCCCTCCATTCGGGCCGTAGGCCCCCCTTCGCGCCGTAGGTCCACCCCTTCGGGCCGTAGGTCCCCCCTTTGAGTCGTAGGTGTCCTCCCTTCTGGGTTATAGGTCCCCCCTCTTGCTCGTAGGTCACCCCCTCCGGTTTGTAGGTACCCCCGTCCGGGTCATAGGACCTTTCGTCCGGGTCGTAGGTCCGCCCCGCCGGGTCCCCGGTCCCCCCCTTCGGGTTGTCCGTCCCTCCCTCGGGTAGTAGGTCCCCCCTCCGGATCGTAGGTCCCCCCCCTCCGAGTCGTACGTCCCCTCCACCAGGTCGTAGGTCCCCCCTTCCGGGTCCCCGGTCCCTCCCTTCGGGTTGTCTGTTCCCCCTTTCGAGCTGTAGGTCCCCCCCTCCAGATCGTAGGCCCCCCCCTCCGGGTCGAAGGTCACCCCTCCGGGTCGTAGGTCCCCCTTTCCGGTCGTACATCCCTTCATCCGGGTTGTAGGTCCCCCCTTCTAGGTCATAGCTCCCCCCCGTCCGGGTCGTCGGTCCCCCTGTCCGGGTCACCGATCCCCCCCTTCGGGTTGGCGGTCCGCCCCTTCAGGTCGTAGGCCCCCCATTCGGGTCGTAGGTCTCACCATTCGGGTCGTAGGTCCCCCCTTCGGGCCGTAGGTCCCTCTCTTCGGGCCGTAGGTCCTCCCCCTTTCGGTCCGTAGGTTACCTCCTTCGGGTCGTAGGCTCCCTTTCAGGCCGTAGGCTCTCCCATTTGGGTTTTTGGTCCCCCCTTTCGGGTCGCAGGTCTCCCCCTTCGGGTCGTAGGTCCCCCCGTTTTGGTCAGGTCACCCCCACCGGGTCGTAGGTCCCCCCCTCCGGGCCGTAGGTACCCCCTTTGGGCCTTAGGTCCCCCTTCGGGTCATAGGTCACTCCCTCCCGGTCGTAGGTCCCCCCTTCCGGTTCGTAGGTCCGCCCCTCCGGGTCGTAGGTCCCCCCATCCGGGTCGTAGGCCCCCCCCTTCGGGTCGTAGGTCCCCTCGTTGGGTCGTAGGTCGCCCCTTTTGGGTTGTAGGTCCCCCCTCCGGGTCGTAGGTCTACCCCCTTCGGGTCGTACGTTCCCCCTTCGGGTCGTAGGTCTCCCCTCCGGGTCGTAGGTCCCCTCCTTCGGGTTGTAGGTCTCACCCTTCGGGTCGTCGGTCCTCCCCTTCAGTCGTCGGTCCTCCCCTTCAGTCGTCGGTCCCCCCAATCGGGTCGTCGGTCCCCCCCATCGAGTCATCGGTCCCCCCTTTCGGGTCGTAGGTACCCCCCTTTCGGGTCGTAGGTACCCCCCTTTGCGTCCTAGGACCCCCCATTGGGTCGTAGGTCCCCCTTTCGGGTCGTAAGTCCCCAATTCTGGGTCGTAGGTCCTCCCTTCGGGTCGTAGGTTTGGGGGACCTACAGGCCCCAAAGGGGGGACCTACCGCCCTAAGGGGGGGACTAACGGCCCCAAGAGGGGGAATTACGACCCAAAGGGGGGACCTACAGACCACAAAGGGGGTACCTACGGCCCCAATGGGGGACCTATAGGCCTAAGGGGGGGACCTACGGCCCCAATGGGAGGACTTACAGCCCTAAGCGGAGACCTACAGGCCCCAAGGGGGAACCTACGGCCCCAAAGGGCGGACCTACGACTACAAGGTGGGGACCTACGGCCCCAAAGGGTGGACCTACGCCCACAAGGGGTGGACTTTCGGCCCCAAGGGTGCGACCTACAGCCCCAAGGCCGAGACTAACGGCCCTAAGGGGGGACCTACAGGCCCCAATGAGGGATCTACGACCCAAAGGGGGGACCTACGGGCCAAAGGGTGGGACCTACGGGGCCAATGGTGGGACCTACAGCCTCAATGGGAGACCTACAGGCCCAAGGGGGGGACCTATAGGCCCCAAGGGGGAGACTTACGGCACCAAGGGGGGACCTACGACTTACGGTCCTATGGAGGGACGTACGGCCCCAAGGGTCCCCGAAGTAAAGGACGTACGGCTCCAAGGGGGGACCTACAACCTCAAGGGGGCGACCTACGGCCCCAAGGGGGGGACCTACAGCCCAAAGGGGGGACCTGCAGGCTCCAAAGCGGGGACCTTCGGCCCCAAGGCTGAGACCTATGGCCCCAACAGGGGGGCTTACAGGTTCCAAGGGTGGGACCTACGGCCCCAAGGGGGGACCTACGGCCCAAAGGGGGTGACCTACGGGCCCACGGGGGACTTACGGCCCCAAGGGAGGACCTACGGCACCAAGGGGGACCTACGGCCGCAAGGTAAGGACCTACGGCCCTAAGGGAGGGACCTACACCCCAACGGGGACCTACAGGTCCCAGGGGGGGACCTACAGCCCCAAGTGGGGGAACTACGGCCTTAAGAGGGCCCTATGATCCCAAAGGGGAGTCTTACGACCCCAATAGGGGGACCTACAGCCCCAAGTGGGGGACCTACCGCCCTAATGGTGTGACCTACAACCCCAAAGGGGGGACCTCCAGCCAAAAGGGGGGGGGGGGGGGGAAACCGCCCCCAAAAAGGGGCCCCA
>NW_010360877.1:158036-158740 GCF_000414095.1 Morus notabilis | reverse complement strand
CCCGACGCCCCAGGGGGGGGCCCCCCCGCAGGGGGGGGGGGGGGGGGGGAACTACGGCCCCAAGAAAGGGACCTAAGGCCCTAAAGGGGACCTGCTGCCCCAAGGGAGGACCTACGGCCCCAAGAGAGGGACCTACGGCCCCAGGGGCGGACATACAGCGCCAAGGGGCGGACATATAGCCCCAAGGGTCCCCCATGTTGGGGACCTATGGCCCCAAGGGTGGGACCTACAACCCCAATGAGGGACCTACAACCCTAAAGTGGCGACCTACGGCCCCAAGAGGGGGACCTACACACCCCAAGGGAGGGACTTACGGCCCCAAGGGGCGGACCTACAAGTCCCTAGGGGGACCTACGGCCCTAAAGGGTCCCCTAAGTATGGGACGTATGACCCCAAGGGTGCGACCTACAGCCCTAAGGGGGGGCTTACACCCCAAAGGCCGGGACCTATAGGCCCCAAGGGGAGGACCTGCGGCCCCAAGGGGGGACCTACAGGCCCTAAGAAGGGGACCTACAGGCCCTAAGAAGGGGACCTACAGGCCCAAGGGGGGATCTATCGGCCCCAAGGGGGTGACGTACGGCCCTAATTGGGGACCTACAGCCCCAAGAGGAGACCTACAGGCCCCAAGGGAGGGACCTTAGGCCCTAAGATGGGGCCCTACAGCCCTAAGGTGGGACCTATCGCCCCAGGGGGGACCTACGACC
>NW_010360877.1:111426-158026 GCF_000414095.1 Morus notabilis | reverse complement strand
CCGCCCCCCCGGGGGGGCGCCACGCCCCCCGGGGGGGGGGGGGGGGGGGGACGGGGACCTACAGCCCCAAGGGGGGACCTACAACCCCAAGTGGGCGACCTACGGCCCCAAGGGGGGACCTACGCCCCCAACGGGGGGACCTACGACCCTAAGGGTGCAACCTACAACCCCAAGGGGGGACCTCCAGCCTAAAGGGGGGGACCTATAATCCCCAAGGGGCGGACTTATGGCCCCAAGACTAAGACTTACGGCCCCAAGGGGGGGAACTACGGCCCGAAAGGGGGAAACTACAGCCCCATGGGGGGAACATACAGGCCCCAAGCGGGGCCCGACAGGCCCCAATGGGGGACCTACAGGCCCCAAGGAGGGGACCTACGGCGCTAAGGGGGGGACCTACGTCCCCAGGGGGGACCTACGGCCCGAAGGGTCCCCCAAGTGGGGGACCTAAGGCCCCAAGAGGAGGACCTACAGCCCCAAGGGGGGGCCTACAACCCTAAGGGGGGACCTACAGGCCCCAAGGGGGGACCGACGGCCCTAAGGGGGGGACCTGCAACCCCAATAGGGGAACTACGGGCCCAATGGTGGAACCTACAGCCCCAAGGAGGGGACCTACAGCCCAAACGGGGGACTTGCAGGCCCCAAGGAGGGGACCTACGGCCCCAAGGCCGAGACCTGCGGCCCCAAGGGGGGGACCTACATCCCCAAGGGGGGACCTACGGTCCCAAAGGGGGACATATGGGCCCAAGGGGGGACCTACAGCACCAAGGATGGACCTACAGCCCTAAGGGTGGACCTACGGCCCCAAAGGAGGGATCTACAACCCCATGGGGGGGACCTAAAACCCCAAGGGTGGGTCCTACAGCCCTAAAGGGGGACCTACAGCCCCAAGGAGGGAACTACAGGCCCAAAGGGGGGGACCTACAGCCCCAAGGGGGGACCTACGGCCCTAATGGGGGACTTACAGCCCCAATGGGGGACCTACAGCCCAACGGGGGGACCTACGGCCCTAAGGCCAAGAACTACGGTCCTAAGGGGGGGACCTATTGGCCCCAAGGGGGTGACCTACGGGCCCCAAGGGGGTGACCTACGGGCCCCAAGGAGGGGACCTACGGCCCCAATGAGGGACCTATGGCCCTGAGGGGAGACCTTCGGCCCCAAGGGGAGACCTACGGCAGCAAGGGGGGACCTACAACCCCAAGGGGGGAGCTACAGCCCCAAGGGGGGACCTACAGGCCCCAAGGGGGGGACCTACAGCCCCTAGGGTGGACCTACAGGCCCCAAGGGGGGACCTACAGGGGCGTAGGTCCCCAAGAGGGGGACGTACAGTTCAAAAAAGCTTTTGTCTCCTTTCTCTTTTAAAAAAAATATAAAATTATCTGACCCCAAGTACTTTCAAGCCTAAATTAGGTGTTTATAGGAGTCCAGTGAGGTGCCATGCCTAGGCCGAAACAAGTGGGCTTTTGGCTGGCTTGCTTGGCCCGGCCTAAAGGCAGTGTACTTGACTCCGAAAAAAAAAGAAAAAAAAAAGAAAAGGCTTGCTTGCTCTTTCAACCAATAGCTAAGGTCAATAGAAAACTCAAATAATGTGCTATTTGCTATGGTTCAAAGCGAAGTTTTTTTGGTCTATCTAATTTATTTTGATTCATTTTCCCTTATATCAATAACTCAACTTATTAATAACTCAATCAAAATAAATACAATTATCCTCAAGAACAAAATGTTTTTTATGCTTAATATATTTAGTTTGACAAAACTATTTAAGCCGTAACATAAAAATGCATTGTTCAAAAATTCATATTAAGAGATATTATATTAATATTAATCAAACCGAGGGACCCTTTAACTATTAAGGGATTAATAGAACGAATCACACTTTTACCACTAAACTATACCCGCTACAATGGGATTATTGTATATAAATCGACTTTTTGCCGAACAAGAGATTTTGTCGTAATAAAAAAAAAGATAGGATCAAAAAAGAATCATGCAAATTAGAGCGTTAACGAGAGGACTTAATGAGATTAGGAAAGGAGAACTCATTTAAACATGTTCAAGAGGAGAAGGAAAAGATAATGATAATTTTGCACTTATTTATTTTTTACATCTTAGATATTGTTGCTATGTTTGATATGAATGACTTGGACATGATCTAATAATCATATGAATATTGTTACTTTTCAGCCTATCCAACGTTGAGATATAAGATAAGATGCTTCCTTAATATATCATGATCTGAATGGTCTCTCACTAACTTGCGGTTGAACATATATCACAGTTTTTTATTTTATTTTATTTTTAAAGTATAAAATCCATCAATAAGTGGATTGCATCTCATGAATAATGACCAATAAATTATGTGTTAGCATATATAGAAAGAAGGACGAAAGTTTCTTACCTTTTAAGTGCTTCAGCTAATACTTGGAGCATTCAAATTGGAAGAGCCAGAGTTTGTGAGGTCAAAAGACAATACACTGGAAAAAAAAAAAAAAAAAAAAAAAAAAAAAAAAAAAAAAAACCCGGAAAAAAAAAAAAAAAAAAAAAAAAGAAGACAAAAAAGACAGGTCACTCAAACGAATTGCGTGTTGGGTTTCAATCAGGATCAATGGAATGCCACTCCCATATTCCAGCATTATAGGACTCTGGTTGGCTTAAATTTTTGGGGAACTTTTATTGGGTCTTCAACAAAATTGCAATGATTTGATTGGCTGGTTTTGACTAATCTTTAATTTACATTTCCCAAAATCTATAATTCACTCTCCAGTACTCTTCTGACTTTAGTATATAGATAGATACTTGTATTCATTGTTTGATAGTCGAGTATACTTGGAACAAAATTTAGTTAAGGACAATATCGTTTGACCAAAAGGGCTAAAAAGAACTTATATTTTTCCTCCTCCTTTTTGCTTGGATAGGCTATAAAATATGGAACTTACTATTTAAGCTAAAAAAGTATGTTTTTCTTCGACATAAACAAAGAGACAATTCCATACCGCCCCACTCATTAAGTGGTTATAAAGATGGTCCTAACAAACTATTCAGTAGTGGCCACTAGTTTACTTTTAATGTTAAAATTTCTCTTGTAGTGGGTTTTCATGTAATGTTTTGTAAACATAATTGTACCACACCAACCTGTAGGGGAAGAATAAAACAAAGTTTTTTTTTTTTTTTTTTTTTTTTTTTCAGTTGAATTGCAACCATGAAAAGAATGTCATATTTTTCATGCCTGGTTAATCCATGCCAATTAGTGCTCGTGATGAAAGAGCTTTCGTACGCATTTTCCTTTGGCTCTTATTTTATAGTATGAGAATTCCGCCGTGGAGTATTTTTAACACATACCCCATTGGTATGAATTTGTTTTAAACCGTCAAACGTTCTAGTATGTGAGTTTTGCATTTGTTAAAGTATTAAACTATTGTTGACCCACCTCCTAACAGCTTAAGTTTTTAAAATGGACTGATAAACTAACATAGTATCAGAGCGGGAGATCCTGAGTTCAAACTCCCGTAATTGCACTCTTTATCTCCATTTAAATTGTCATTATGTGTTGGGTCTTGAATATATTTCGGGTTTAAATATTCACGTACTGGGCTTTCCAATTAATTTACCTACACGATTGCCTATTATCCAGCCTACACGTGAGGAGGAGTATTAAACTATTAAACTATTGTTGGCTCATCTCTTAATAGCTTAAGCTTTTGGGATGGATTAATAAACTAACAGCATTACATACATTTCGATTTGATAGGATATTGATAGGATTTAATGTGTCTAGAGATATGCACTATCATAGAAAGGCTTGAAACAATACAAAATATTTGAACCTATCATATTCAAAATGCCATTTCCTCTCTGATCAAACAACAAAAAAAAAAAAAACATATACCGCCAAAGCATTCTGAATATATCATAATATTAAAGAAATTTCGTTTTTATGCACATATGCAAATGCATTCCTTGGTATCGTTTGCTTTTTTGTAGGTAGTAGTCGAATATAAATGTAGGAAAACGAAGTCATAAGGCTGATTAAGTAAACTGTAAAAACTCTTATATAATTGCATAAAAAAAATACAAACTATTAAAAATATATATAGATAGTTATTGTCTTGAGTTTGATGACTGTATGATATGGTAAGTGTAACATTTTTTATATGTATTTGTAATTCTTTAGTGTAACATGATAACTCTGAAGCAAATGTAATGTAATATGATACAAGATTATATTTTATTGAGTGTTATACTTAAACAAAATGTTATTCGAACATACAAACGATGTTACATTGATCAACAAAAAATACTACTTTAATTGAACTGATATGGCCATTGAACTGAAGGTATATATTTTTTCTAAAACCATGTTATAGTTTTTGGTAGAAAAATAAGAGAGAACAAAAGTCTCTACATATGAAAGTTGGTGAACAAACACTCTAGTTTACGGTTAGCCGCAAAAATCCTCTGCAACTCCATTCACGAAAGAGTTTTGAATCTTTTTCTACAACGAAGTAAAACTTTTGATACATACACGAGGTTTGGACCAAAAGTGCCTGTCTACCTTTTTGAAGTCTCTTTCTAAAACTTCTGACTTACTTATTTTCTCTAAATTCCCCCAAATTTTTTTTTTTTTCAATGGTTGAAGTCTATTTTTTTTTGAAGTAAATTGCATGAATGGTCTCCAGACTCTTTAAAAGGTGACAGTTTGGCCCCTAAAAATTTTTTTTTTGACGAAACGAATCCTAAATTATTTAAAATGATGCAATTTAGTCTTTTCTGTCAGATGTCGTCCAAAAAATAACAACACAATGCACGTGAGTTATCACGTGACCCATGTTTTTGCTGGAAAGATGAATATGTCCTTAATTACTGTTATCTTATTGAGAGAGAGAGAGAGATTAGCAATGGAAGCTAAGTCAGCAACAGGAGGGCCATTGTTGCTAATGGGACTAGCGTTTCTGTTGAGAGGAGTTGGTTCGAAGGTTCTTTGGATTACAAACTAGCAACTGGCGGAATCTGACGAGGTGATTCACAGCCTGGAGCATAAGATGCTCGATCGAGAAGTACTTGTAGAGATGCAAGAACGGGCCGGCCCGTTCTCCTTAGGCCCACTCGGGCCATGGGCTGGGCCGCCCAACCCACGAATTTTGTGGGCCGGGCCATATAATAATTACCTCGGCCCAGCCCACATCACATACCAATTTTACTTTGGCCAGGTTGAGCCGTGTCGTGGGCCACCATGGGCCTTGAATGGGCTGACCCATTCAAAACTCGTCTTGGCCCATCATGGGTTAGATGTGCCAGCCCATCTAAGCATGCAACTTTCAATTTTTTTATTTTTTATTTTTGAATTTTTAAACAAGTTAACAATATATAAATGTTTGAATAGTCAATGAAAATATAAAAAAATATATTTTATTTACGATTGCCTCATTAAATAAAAACATTTCTAAAGAAAACCCAATGGGACAAAACTTTAGTAAGAAAAAAAGAGTACAATTATGATAATTATACATAAGATATTTATAAAATTACTAAAAAAAGAAAAAAAATATGAATATATTATGGGCCGGCTTATGGGCCTAGACGGGCCTGGCTGGGCCGACCTATCATGGGCCCAGACGGGCCGGCCAAGCCCAGCCTGGCCCATGATTTTTCATGGGCCGGGCCGGCCTATGGACTGATATATGTTGGCTCAACCCAGCCCACCAATATTTATAGACTGAGCCGTGCCTTGAATAGTGACGGGCCGTGCCAACCCGGCCCGTCATTGTGTCTGGATGGGCCTGGGCCGGCCCACGGGCCCCGGCCCAT
This sequence comes from Morus notabilis, assembly GCF_000414095.1. Lineage (NCBI taxonomy): Eukaryota > Viridiplantae > Streptophyta > Magnoliopsida > Rosales > Moraceae > Morus > Morus notabilis. Next base: position 152,224 of record NW_010360877.1, on the reverse strand, counting down.
TGTTGCATCTCTAAGTATAGGTTTATTTTCTTCAAAATTCTTATTAAATTATGACTATTTGCAATTGATTATTATTTAATTTCATGAAAAATTAGAAACTTTTGGGATAATGATGAGTATGTATTTGGTGAAATTTGGTTGTTTGCCGTTTAGCAAATTTTGACAGATTAAGCTCTGTTTTTGCCAAAGATTGTTCATTACTGGTGCGACATTTCTTCAATTCAATTGGGTGTTTCCTTTCATTTTTTTGTTCATAACCCGTAAGCAGCCTTGTAATTTTGAGGGTTGTCGGTAAAAAATGCAAATGCAGATGTGGGCTTGGCTTGGATGTTGCAGACACCTATGTGTTTTGGAATCTTCATGAACCTTCTCCAACGAGAGAGATAGTGCGCATAAAATGGCCTCAAATATCTTAACATGTGATTTTACACATAAACTCTAAAAATATGGACCGCATGATAACTCACGTGTACTGTTACTTTTTAGATGACATTTGACCGAAAAAATTATATTACACCCTTTTAAATAATTTAGAGACTATTCGTGCAAAATTTACCCTTTTTTTCTTGTGTTGTTTTTAAAGTCAACTCTAATTCATATGTACATACATGTTGAGAAAGGTGCGTGTATTGTCTCACATTGAAAGTAGATAAAGATGTGATATGGTTTATATATATGGAAAGACTCAAGACTTAATAGGTTAACCTTTTAAGTCAAGTTGTACTTTTAAAATGTGTTAGACCAGTTTTACATGTGATGTCTCCTTAACAAAGTGGTGTCAGAACCGATAGTTTGTATGAGTTAAGCGATTACATTCGGTTACAGTTGCCGCAGTTGGGGTTGTCTCACACCTTTTAAGTTAAATTGAGCTTTAAAGTGTGTGGATTAATTTCACATATAATATCTTCCCAACAATATATAACTTTTAGAAATACAAAACTATTTTCAATTAATGACACAAATATTAATTGATGGAAAATTAAGAACCAAGAAAATAAGAAGAATTTTGATGGAAGAAATGTGGTGGAGAAGCATGTCACGCAACAACGAAATTCATACGTACGTACGCGAGTCACCAAACTTCACTTTTGTTCCTATGCAGAAACATTGTCCTCTTAAGTATATATTTTCAAAAAAAAAATATACATTTTCTTCTTGTCAAATTTATAAATATTTTTTCCCGTTTTATTTTGTTTTTTTAATTTATCTTAATAAGACTGCTTGTAAGTTGTACCCTTTTGGGGAAATCAACAAACTGACTCTGAATATATATGTAATATTCTGCCTCCTAATTTTATTTTAAATGAATCTTAACTAAAACTTGTTTTTAACTTTGTTCCGTGGAAAACACAATTTATTCAATTTTAAGGACTCAAAAAAAAAAAAAAAAACAAAAAAAGAGAAAAAAAACTCAAAAGGTCTGTTTCAAGCCACTTCAACAAGACATCGTTCTCATGGTGGATGGTTATCCACCCACATGAATCATATCTATACGTAAATGGATTAGACTCCTAGACTCTTCACTGTTGTCGTTGCAATTTAAATTTTTTTTTTGGACAGTTCATTTTGACAATATATATATATATATATATGTATATGTATGTATGTATGTATTCGTGTGTGTGCGCGTGTGTGACACACTCCTTGGTAAACAAGCCGAGGAATAGTATAAACAGGAACTTCATATTGTCACACTGCAAAATCCATGCAGATATAGTCATAGTAGCCTCAACCTTTTTCACTTTGTTTTCAATAATTATAATGTTTGACTGAATGCGATTAAGGGCGATTTCCCACTCAAAAGATATTTAACAGTTTCCTTTAATCAAATTCCTATGTTGACTCTCCCCTTGTATTTATGAATTAAATTTGGTTAAAGATGTCGTTCCATTTATTTTTTGTAAACCCCCCCCACCTTTTTCTTTACAACATCCCTACAATAATAAAAAAGTTTTTTAAAAAACTATTTTTTAAATTGAAAATCATGAAAATAATAATAATAATAAAAAAAGAAATAAACCCACATGATAATCACTCTGCATAAGCCAGAGACTGGCATAAAATGCCAAATATACCATTTCTGTTAAATCTCAACCCTTCCTTCCTTATCACACCCACGTCCCTCTATATCTCTTTCTCTTTTGGTTTTTGTTTCTCAAACAAAATTTTCTTTTCCTTTTCCTTTTTATTTTTGCCCCCTTCAAAATCCATTACCTCCTTTCTCCGTACTTATTTTCCCTTCTTCATTATCCAATCTCTGAAAAACCCACCTCAGAGAGAAGAAGCCTTCACTTCATTCTGGCATCTTCATAACTTCCCTCAGAGTCTGAGGTTGCTCAGTATTATTTAGCTCCTATTTTCTCTTCGTCAGAAAACTTTCATATTGCATTAAAGAGAACTCTCTTTTCTTTCCTTTTCAATTCCCAAATCTTTTCTTCTGCTTCTTGGTAATTATTTTTACTCTTTCATTTTTTGTTATGTGAACTTTGTGAATTGACTTCTTGAAGTTACTAGTTACTTAGGTATTAAAAGCTATATTTAGGTCTGCTTTCTAGAAGTAATAACTACTTGGCGGCCTATGCTTTTTTCTGTTTATGGGATTGTCAATTTGCTAGGATTAACATGTTATGTTTATCTTATTACACATGTACATAAACAAGGGTCCAATTTGAACATTTATATCTTCAAGTTTCAGCTCATTCAATCAACCAAAATGGCGCCAAAGAACAACCGTGGAAAGTCCAAGGGAGAGAAGAAGAAGAAACAAGAGAAGAGTATGAACTTGTTTAAATACACACACACACACATATATATATATATAAATATATATTTGCTATTATTGAAAAAACCCAGTTTATTTGATAACTAATATATGTATATATGTAATATTGTTTTTTTTTGGCTTTGCAGTTCTTCCTGTTGTCATGGACATCACTGTGAACCTTCCTGACGAAACCAATGTTATTTTAAAGGTTACATGCTTTCAAGTTCATGGCTTTTCTGATGGAACTATTATCAAGTTCTGTCAAGTTCTGCCAAGTTTATCGAATTTTTTATTTTTGTATTTAGTTGACTTCTTTACAAGTCACAGCATAAAAATTCTCTTTTTGTGTCACTCTGTTTGTACATGTTCTTTGTGTTGCCTCCATTTCACATGGGCATCTTTTGTTTTGCCTGTTTTTGCATTATAGAGGTGATTTTTCTATATGATATTCCACTATTTTAAGCATACCAATAATCACTAACTTATTGGTCGTTTTAAAAATCTACAATAGGCTCCAAAACTAGATGCTACTTCCATGGACCATGATAGAACCTAGAATCTATTGCAAGCATCTAAATTGCTCTGTCATTTAGTTCCCAAGAAAACAAAACATTTTGCACTTAAATTTTTTCTTTTGTTTATCATTAATAACTTTATTTTTATTGTAAAAACATTAGATAATTCGTTTTTTAGGTAGAAATACAATGAGAGATAAGAAAGGGCCATCTTTTTAACTTACTAGGCGTTAGTGGCTTAAAGTATTTCTGAGAGCAATATATATGCTTCAAGATATGTATTTTTTTTTTGTTTTTTAAATAGTTTTTACTGTCTCAAAATCTTAAGCAGGGAATATCAACAGACAGGATCATCGACGTTGGTAGATTATTACGTGTGAACACAGAAACTTGCAACATCACAAATTTTTCACTAACCCATGAGGTAATTACCATGTTATTCCAAAGGCTATTACCATGTTACCATGTTTTTCACTAGCCGTAACGCGAAACATGGCTTTTGAGTTTTGTTAGCTTGATCATTTTAGTACATTTTGTCGCTCACTCTTTGCTTGGCAAATATGTCGTTCGAAAATATACACTTACGGGATACTCCTCGTAACATGTGGTCAGAATTCTGAGGGGTTGACATGTGATATCATAGTATCATACGAAATAAAATAACGATAAACACCAAACATCCATGCCCAAAATAAAAATAAAAATCAAAATAGAAGGCCACGACAAGAAATCATTCAAAATGGATTGAAAATAATCAATTAATTATTTGATCTCGTATTTTTCCTGTAATCAATGCGGTAATTGAATTATAAGGTCAAATTGGACATTTCAGAGTACAAAATAACCACCAAACAACTCATTCATTACAGGTAAGAGGCCCGCGATTGAAGGATACAGTGGACATCTCCGCACTGAAGCCCTGCATACTAACTCTGGTCGAAGGTAACTCTAATAGACATTCCTTAGTATTAAGCAAATACGACGTCGTTTCGTTATACGTCGTTTCTTCTTTTTTTAAGCGTACGACATCGTTGCAACTCCCTCCTTTTTTATGCCACATTCGTTAACGCAAAAACAAAAACGACACTCGTGAAAAAAAAACGAAGACGACATCGTTAGTCTTCTTTCCATTTTTTTTTTTTAATAAATAAGTTTTTTTTGGCAGAGGACTACGATGAGGAGAGGGCCACGTCGCACGTTAGACGGCTGTTGGACCTCGTGGCCTGTACGACGAGCTTCGGAACGTCGTCGGCTGGCAAGGACCAGAGCGCGAAGCCCGATGCGTCGTCGTCTCCGACAGGTGGCGGCGCTAAACCTGCGCCGTCGAGTGCGCAGGATAGCAAGACCGCGAAGAAACCCTCCGCTGGCGCCGCCGCCGGTGCCACCTCCAAGTCCCAAGGCTCTCCGGCGGTTGACTCGGAGACCGAGATGACTCACTCGTGTCCGGAGCTCGGCGCCTTCTACGAGTTCTTCTCTCTCTCTCACCTCACTCCTCCTCTGCAATGTACTCTTCTTTTAGTTTCTCTCTAAATAATTGCATTTTGTGAATATCTGTTGGATTTTGCAAAGATGTTATCGAAAATTCTCTGAATTTTGCAGTTGTAAAGAGAGTGATGAGACGGCAAGTCGACGACATTTTGGTCGATGATCATCTTTTCTCTCTTGAAGTAAGTCTCACATACAATTCGTGAACATTTTATTTTTTTGGAAATTTGAGTTTTTGACAAGCTGGTTTTGCGATGAAAAAGGTGAAGCTTTGCAATGGAAAGATTGTTCATGTCGAAGCTTGTAGGCAAGGGTTTTATAGCGTTGGGAAGCAGCGGATTCTGTGCCACAACCTCGTTGATCTGTTACGACAGCTTAGTAGAGCCTTTGACAATGTTAGTTTTTGCTAACTTGCTTGAATTTTCATTTTGTTGATTTTTTTTCTGAGATTATTTCCATTTTATATTTATTTGATACTGTCAATGAAAAGTGTTGAATTCATGGTCACAACCTCGTCGATTTGAGTTTTTAATTTGAGTTGAGAAGTGACTCTACGCGGGAGTAAAGACTGTAGAACAAAAAGTTAGAATTTGAATTTTTGTAAGGAAAAAAACTATATTTGAATTTTTATGAGAGGAAAAACTGTAGTAAAAACTTAGGTTGTGATTCAAATTAGTGAAACAAATGAGCAAGCTGCATGTTCTTCTTGCCTTTTCTTTTAGACATTCTGGGATATGCGATATCACACAAATTTTTCCAAAAAAAAAACATAGGACACAGAGACAAAATATCTTTCCTTAATTTTTCTTTCTTTGGATGATCAAGAATTTGGGTGAAGTTGGATGTGTCGTTTTTTCATATTTCAGGCTTATGATGATCTCATGAAAGCATTCTCAGAACGCAACAAGGTACATCATCATTCCAATTTTCTTTTGCCACTTACCTTTTCAAACTTGTTTTCGTCTTTGCCATAGAGTTTCCTTTCTCTTACAAGCAGCTCTTTTATACCTTTATTCAGTTTGGGAATCTTCCTTGTGGGTTCAGAGCCAACACGTGGCTTGTCCCGCCAGTTGCAGCCCAGTCGCCGTCAGTTTTCCCTCCTCTCCCTGTGGAGGATGAATCTTGGGGAGGAAATGGAGGTGGGCTAGGAAGAGATGGGCAAAGCGACCTGATACCTTGGGCTAGTGAGTTTTCATTTATTGCATCCATGCCTTGCAAGACAGCCGAGGAAAGGCAGGTTCGAGATAGGAAGGCATTCCTTCTTCACAGCCTATTTGTTGACGTCTCCATTTTCAGAGCCATTAAAGCCATTCGGCATGTAATGAACAAAAGGGATTTAATCTTTCCAGTCACAGACAGCAATGTCCTTCATACTGAGAAAGTGGGGGACTTGAGAATCACAGTCATGAAAGATGCTCCCAATGCAAGCACTAAGATTGATACTAAAATTGATGGAGTTCAAGCATTTGGAGCTGATAAAAAGAATCTAGTAGAAAGAAATCTTCTGAAAGGGATAACTGCTGATGAAAACACTGCTGCCCACGTAAGACACTCTCTCGAATAATTTTAAAAAGCATGGGGAATTTTCAAATTGTTTCTGATAGTGATTGTTTGAGGAGTTTCTTTTGCCAAAATTCTTGAATAAGACTTTACCTTCTGGTTTGCAGGATGTTTCCACTCTGGGTGTTGTGAATGTAAGATACTGCGGTTACATTGCAGTTGTGAAAGTAGAGGGTAAAGATGAGAAAGTCAGTTCTCCATCCCAAAGCAGTGAACTTCTTGATCAGCCTGAAGGAGGTGCCAACGCTCTTAATATTAGCAGGTATTACTTAAAGGTTAAAATGTGCCCTTATGCGTTGACATTATATTCTAATGCTGTGTTGAACATGTGTGTGTGTGTGTGTGTGTGTGTGTATGTGTATTTTATATTCTTAGTTGTTTAATTATAGAACTTCTAGGTTGTGCTTTTACATAATGGTTGGTGGTACCTAGCTCATAGTTTTGGGGGTCTTTTTATTTTTATTTTTTAATATTTTTTCCTTCTCAGTTTTATTCTGTTCTTCATAATTGCCTAACTAGTAACTAGTCTCTTTGTTGTTTCAGTTTGAGATTACTACTCCACAACACACAGGCTTCGGAGCACTATAAGCTCGGATCAGATTTTCAGACATTCGAACATCAAGAGCTTTCTGTATCCTGTGGTTTTGTTGAGAAACTTTTAGAAGACGGTCTTGTCAAATTGGAGCAAGAGGGCGTAAGTTTGGACCAATTTGTTAGGTGGGAACTTGGGGCCTGCTGGATACAACACTTGCAAGACCAGAAAAATACAGACAAAGATAAGAAACCATCTAGTGAGAAGGCTAGGAACGATATGAAGGTTGAGGGGCTTGGAACACCTCTTAGGTCCCTTAAGAACAAGAAGAAATTAGAGGGAAACAACACGAAATTCCAACCCCAGAACTTATGGTCTCCTGCAGATGGTGCTACTATGGAAGCTGAAACTGCTACATCACCTTCGGTGGAGGTTGAAACCACTGCCAAAGAGAATGAGCTTGCTTTGAAGAAGTTGTTGTCTGATGCAGCCTTTGCTCGACTTAAAGAATCTGAAACTGGACTTCACTGCAAGGTAATATTTTGCAGTTACCATTAGATCTCTACAGCATCTCAGTTTTCTGCTCGGTAGTGTGAGCTAACGTACCACATATTTGGCAGTCTCTTCAAGAACTAATTGACTTATCTCAGAAGTATTACTTGGAAGTTGCTCTTCCCAAACTGGTAATTGCTGAATTTTGTTTACTTGAATCCCATTATTTCTCTGAGCACAATATATGGTTATGGTGATTTTCACTTTTGTATTTCTGAACCAATACAGGTAGCAGATTTTGGTTCATTGGAACTTTCTCCAGTTGATGGTCGGACTTTGACTGATTTCATGCATACCAGGGGTTTGCGGATGCGTTCTCTGGGACATGTTGTAAGTGCCTTTTGCAGATCCTGATTTTTTCTTTAATTCATGTCTGCATATTTTCATCTACCTAACATGCATTTCTTTTATGTTTACCTCTACCGAAAAATGTTTACCTCATCAAACCTTACATAGAAAGTTTCGTCTGACTCTACCTCCTAGATAGCTAGGTCTTCTTCTTCTTTTGTTTTTTGTTTTTGAAAAATATCGGCTACCACACAAGCATATATCTTAACGAGCCCCATGTAAAGCATCATAAAATAGTCTTCGGTTTTGTTTTAATAATTTCCTGTCTTTGGTGTTGTTTTGATAATTTCTCTTATAGTTGTTACAGGATTTATCCTTAGTGGAGCTAGAAATTAAGGGTGAACTCCTGATCATATAAGTCTCCCAAAATGACTGATTATTGCTTGTGATTTTTCTTTACTAGGTCAAGCTTTCAGAAAAGCTATCTCATGTCCAGTCACTTTGCATTCATGAGATGATAGTACGAGCTTTTAAGCACATTCTTCAGGCAGTAATTTCTGCTGTTGCAGAGAATGATAAAATGGCTGTGTCGATAGCTGCCGCACTCAATCTTATGCTTGGTATTCCTGAAGACGATGAGTGTAATAAGTCTTGCAATGTCCATTCTCTTGTGTGGAGATGGCTGGAAGTATTCTTGAAAAAGCGATATGACTGGGATCTCAGCAGCTTCAGTTACAAGGACTTGAGGAAATTTGCAATCTTACGTGGACTATGTCATAAGGTAGTTTAATTAGAATATGGTTTCAGAGTTCTGGATACTGCCACTTAATCAACATATCATTACATGAAGAAAATTTGCTTCTAAAAAGTATTTTGCGTGAAAATAGAAGTTTAATGTCATATGTTGTAGCTCTTAACAAGTTAATGGGGCTGTTATTTATCTATTTATTTTTCTTCTGGAACCCAAATATCCAGGTTGGTATAGAGTTGGTTCCTAGGGATTTCGACATGGATTCTCCGAACCCATTCCGAAAGTCGGATGTTGTCAGCTTAGTGCCTGTGCATAAGGTGATGAACTGGACATACACCCATCGAAATAATATATATTTATTTCAATTTCTCTTAATTGATTACTGTTCATATTTTTGATTTAGCTGCATTTTCCATTTATGTGCAGCAAGCTGCATGCTCTTCCGCAGATGGGAGGCAGCTACTAGAATCTTCCAAAACAGCTTTGGATAAAGGAAAACTTGAAGATGCGGTTTCTTATGGAACCAAGGTAGATATCTGGTGCTTTAAAAACTCGCCTAAAAAGTTTAGCCCATCACCAGCTTTACTTATTTTATTCTTGCAGGCTCTTGCAAAGCTTGTAGCAGTTTGTGGTCCATATCATCGAATGACAGCAGGAGCTTACAGCCTCCTTGCTGTAGTTTTATATCACACTGGAGACTTCAATCAGGTCCACCTGTTGTCCTTGTTTGGGTGTTGCAGGAAAATCTATTTATTTAGACATTATGCTGTGTTGTAGGATCAAAGTAATTCTAATCTTGATTATTTGTTATTGATTCAAATCTACGGAATATATATGCGTTGTTCTAGGATCTAGAAACTGCCAGAGATAGTCAAGCTTAAGCGTATAAGTAACATGTTGAGTTCTTTTTTTTCTAGTAGAGTTTTGTAAATCAATTGTTTGTCCATATTGCAGGCTACAATTTATCAACAAAAAGCCTTGGATATCAATGAGAGAGAATTAGGACTTGATCATCCAGACACGATGAAGAGCTATGGGGATCTTGCTGTGTTCTATTACAGACTTCAACATACGGAGCTGGCTCTCAAGTATGTAATGTTCTTGTGCAAAGGGATATATCTACAAATTAGTTATGAGCTTGGTTTAAGTTGGTTTCCTACATGATCTACGTTTAGGCATGCTATAGTTTGTTGGGCTGATGTCGTTATGATATGGATAATAGACCATGTTAGTGCAAGACATGCTAGTTATACAGTCAATTGCACTAAACTTAAAGAAATAGACGCTTTTATGGTGCTTCAATGGATTTTCCACAAAATGGTTCATATGTGTTCACGTATTATGCTTTTATGTTCTTTTCTGGATTTAGTAGATTTGGGCATATACAGGGAGATAAAGCACTATAATCACATAGCCTGTTCATTTATGGATGTATTGCATTGATTTACTTATATTTGCATTAAAATGCTAATTAGCTGGTTAATTCGTCGATGTATTGATGCTATTCCTTTTCCCCTGTTTGAAAATCAATTTTTGTTTTGTCCAGGTATGTAAAGCGTGCTCTGTATCTTTTGCATCTGACATGTGGTCCATCTCATCCAAACACTGCTGCAACGTACATCAATGTGGCTATGATGGAAGAAGGTCTGGGAAATGTCCATGTTGCCCTTAGATATCTTCACAAAGCTCTGAAATGTAACCAAAGGTTACTTGGCCCAGACCATATTCAGGTTCAGTACTTTATATCCATCAGCTGAAATTCAACACGGTTTAACCAGATCTTTTTCAATAAAGCTTGTTATGGTTGATATGAATTAATCAGTATGCGTGGATGATGGTAGAGGACCAATATTCTTGTAAATTACCATCATTCGTGTCATATGCAAGATGATTTAGAAGCTGAAATATGAATTAATCTGTGCTAATGTTCTTCAGACAGCAGCAAGTTACCATGCTATTGCAATTGCCCTCTCATTGATGGAAGCATACCCTTTGAGTGTTCAACATGAGCAGACAACCCTGCAAATTCTGCGAGCAAAACTTGGTCCTGATGACCTACGTACTCAGGTAGGCGTCTTCTGAAGCATGTCTAAACCACTACTTGATAGAGATGTTCATAAGGAAAAGCAAAGGGTCGAAGGAGGAAGAACAAAAAAGCATATTTCTTGTTTCGTTGATAGGAAAAGTGGACATGGACTGAGGAAAAAATGGAGAGTTGTAGCAACCTCTTGCTCATCCATCATTTCCAATCTTTTTAGTGAATAGTGCATAGGTTCAAAAGGCTATGATCATAGCATAATTATGAACTTCAATAACGGCCCTAATTGCATTAGAATGCATATACATGTTGTACTCTATGCGTGCTCTTCTTTTTCTTGGTTTGATGTGTCCATGAATTGCCATACTCTATTATAGTAGAATTCGTAGTCAATCTAACGTTGAAATTTTGTGACAAAAATCTTCAGGATGCTGCTGCTTGGCTCGAGTATTTCGAGTCTAAGGCTTTTGAACAGCAAGAGGCTGCAAGGAATGGTACTCAAAAGCCTGATGCCTCTATCGCCAGTAAAGGTCACCTGAGGTAAGTTAGAAATGTCCTCTTATAATTTGGGCTCTATCGCCAGTAAAGGTCACCTGAGGTAAGTTAGAAATGTCCTCTAATAATTTGGGCTCTCCAAAATTATCAGTAAGATTTGAACTCTTCCCATCTGACTTTGTAGCCTTTTTCTTCTTGGTCATTTTACCCCATAATCTCTGGTTATTTCCTCTCCCAATATAGACTTGTAGGAATTCAAACTAGCCGTATAGGGCAATTGTTAGTTTCCTATTTTTGTGGATCTATAGTATCTAGGGATATTATTCTTGTGTACAGCTGTAATTGACTTTCCTTAATATTAGGATTAGCACCTAGAAATCAGGATCAATCCCAACGGATCCTTGTGTATATATGTACCCGAATTGCATCTAATGAATTATCAGAAAATTTCAATTCTATTCTGCTTCATGGTATCAGAGCCTCAGGTTTCTGAACCCTAATTTTCATCTCTCTGGCCGCCGGCCCTAGCCTATCCCCAATTCACTTTTTTTTTTTTCACTTCTGTGAAAATCGAGCCCTTACCCTCTCTCTCTCTCTCGGAAATCTCGACCACCATGGCCGACTCTGAGCAGACTTCCAGGGACTTATCTTCATCTACCACTTCATCTCTCAATACTCCTATCAATCTGCAGATCACTCCCGAAAATAGTATTACACCTATCATCAACCACAAACTCAATGGCCACAACTATCTCCAATGGTCTCACTCCATGATGATGTTTATCAGTGGACGAGGCTGTGATGATTATCTTACAGGTGTGGTTGTCCAACCAAATTCCAGTGATCCTAAATTTAAAACTTGGAGGGCAGAAAACAACCTAGTCATGTCCTAGTTAATCAGTTCAATGACTACTGAGATAGGCGAAAACTTCCTCCTTTACACTTCAGCCCAAGAAATATGGGACGCAGCTCGTGACACTTTCTCTAGCAGTGAGAATACTGCAGAACTCTTCCATGTGGAGAGTATCCTACATGACCTAAGGCAAGGAGAAAATACAGTCACCACCTTTTTCACCACTCTGACGAGGTATTGGCAACAGTTGGACCTCTTTGAATCTCATGAATGGAAGTGTCCTGATGACAAAACCTATTTCAAAAGAATAGTAGAGACCAAACGCATCTTCAAGTTTCTGCTTAGTAGAAGAAGTATATATGGATATACCTCCTGGGTTCGAAACTGATCATATGCGAGGTAGAGTTTGTAGGCTACGAAAGTCACTATACGGGCTCAAGCAATCACCTCGTGCATGGTTCGACAAATTCACGAGGGTACTAAAACAAGGACTTAGTAGAAGAAGTATATATGGATATACCTCCTGGGTTCGAAACTGATCATATGCGAGGTAGAGTTTGTAGGCTACGAAAGTCACTATACGGGCTCAAGCAATCACCTCGTGCATGGTTCGACAAATTCACGAGGGTACTAAAACAAGGACTTAGTAGAAGAAGTATATATGGATATACCTCCTGGGTTCGAAACTGATCATATGCGAGGTAGAGTTTGTAGGCTACGAAAGTCACTATACGGGCTCAAGCAATCACCTCGTGCATGGTTCGACAAATTCACGAGGGTACTAAAACAAGGACTTAGTAGAAGAAGTATATATGGATATACCTCCTGGGTTCGAAACTGATCATATGCGAGGTAGAGTTTGTAGGCTACGAAAGTCACTATACGGGCTCAAGCAATCACCTCGTGCATGGTTCGACAAATTCACGAGGGTACTAAAACAAGGACTTAGTAGAAGAAGTATATATGGATATACCTCCTGGGTTCGAAACTGATCATATGCGAGGTAGAGTTTGTAGGCTACGAAAGTCACTATACGGGCTCAAGCAATCACCTCGTGCATGGTTCGACAAATTCACGAGGGTACTAAAACAAGGACTTAGTAGAAGAAGTATATATGGATATACCTCCTGGGTTCGAAACTGATCATATGCGAGGTAGAGTTTGTAGGCTACGAAAGTCACTATACGGGCTCAAGCAATCACCTCGTGCATGGTTCGACAAATTCACGAGGGTACTAAAACAAGGACTTAGTAGAAGAAGTATATATGGATATACCTCCTGGGTTCGAAACTGATCATATGCGAGGTAGAGTTTGTAGGCTACGAAAGTCACTATACGGGCTCAAGCAATCACCTCGTGCATGGTTCGACAAATTCACGAGGGTACTAAAACAAGGACTTAGTAGAAGAAGTATATATGGATATACCTCCTGGGTTCGAAACTGATCATATGCGAGGTAGAGTTTGTAGGCTACGAAAGTCACTATACGGGCTCAAGCAATCACCTCGTGCATGGTTCGACAAATTCACGAGGGTACTAAAACAAGGACTTAGTAGAAGAAGTATATATGGATATACCTCCTGGGTTCGAAACTGATCATATGCGAGGTAGAGTTTGTAGGCTACGAAAGTCACTATACGGGCTCAAGCAATCACCTCGTGCATGGTTCGACAAATTCACGAGGGTACTAAAACAAGGACTTAGTAGAAGAAGTATATATGGATATACCTCCTGGGTTCGAAACTGATCATATGCGAGGTAGAGTTTGTAGGCTACGAAAGTCACTATACGGGCTCAAGCAATCACCTCGTGCATGGTTCGACAAATTCACGAGGGTACTAAAACAAGGACTTAGTAGAAGAAGTATATATGGATATACCTCCTGGGTTCGAAACTGATCATATGCGAGGTAGAGTTTGTAGGCTACGAAAGTCACTATACGGGCTCAAGCAATCACCTCGTGCATGGTTCGACAAATTCACGAGGGTACTAAAACAAGGACTTAGTAGAAGAAGTATATATGGATATACCTCCTGGGTTCGAAACTGATCATATGCGAGGTAGAGTTTGTAGGCTACGAAAGTCACTATACGGGCTCAAGCAATCACCTCGTGCATGGTTCGACAAATTCACGAGGGTACTAAAACAAGGACTTAGTAGAAGAAGTATATATGGATATACCTCCTGGGTTCGAAACTGATCATATGCGAGGTAGAGTTTGTAGGCTACGAAAGTCACTATACGGGCTCAAGCAATCACCTCGTGCATGGTTCGACAAATTCACGAGGGTACTAAAACAAGGACTTAGTAGAAGAAGTATATATGGATATACCTCCTGGGTTCGAAACTGATCATATGCGAGGTAGAGTTTGTAGGCTACGAAAGTCACTATACGGGCTCAAGCAATCACCTCGTGCATGGTTCGACAAATTCACGAGGGTACTAAAACAAGGACTTAGTAGAAGAAGTATATATGGATATACCTCCTGGGTTCGAAACTGATCATATGCGAGGTAGAGTTTGTAGGCTACGAAAGTCACTATACGGGCTCAAGCAATCACCTCGTGCATGGTTCGACAAATTCACGAGGGTACTAAAACAAGGACTTAGTAGAAGAAGTATATATGGATATACCTCCTGGGTTCGAAACTGATCATATGCGAGGTAGAGTTTGTAGGCTACGAAAGTCACTATACGGGCTCAAGCAATCACCTCGTGCATGGTTCGACAAATTCACGAGGGTACTAAAACAAGGACTTAGTAGAAGAAGTATATATGGATATACCTCCTGGGTTCGAAACTGATCATATGCGAGGTAGAGTTTGTAGGCTACGAAAGTCACTATACGGGCTCAAGCAATCACCTCGTGCATGGTTCGACAAATTCACGAGGGTACTAAAACAAGGACTTAGTAGAAGAAGTATATATGGATATACCTCCTGGGTTCGAAACTGATCATATGCGAGGTAGAGTTTGTAGGCTACGAAAGTCACTATACGGGCTCAAGCAATCACCTCGTGCATGGTTCGAAAAATTCACGAGGGTACTAAAACAAGGACTTAGTAGAAGAAGTATATATGGATATACCTCCTGGGTTCGAAACTGATCATATGCGAGGTAGAGTTTGTAGGCTACGAAAGTCACTATACGGGCTCAAGCAATCACCTCGTGCATGGTTCGACAAATTCACGAGGGTACTAAAACAAGGACTTAGTAGAAGAAGTATATATGGATATACCTCCTGGGTTCGAAACTGATCATATGCGAGGTAGAGTTTGTAGGCTACGAAAGTCACTATACGGGCTCAAGCAATCACCTCGTGCATGGTTCGACAAATTCACGAGGGTACTAAAACAAGATGGCTACTTACAGTCTCAAGCCGATCACACTCTATTCTTCAAACACTTCACCAACGGTAAGATTACTGTGTTAATAGTGTATGTTGATGATATAGTTCTCACCGGAAATTATGAAGAGGAAATAAGGAGACTTAAGCTTCTATTATCCAAAGAGTTTGAAATCAAAGACTTGGGTCATCTAAGATATTTTTTGGGAATGGAAGTGGCTAGATCAAGGACTGGAATTTCAGTTTCCCAGCGAAAGTATGTCTTGGACCTCTTAAAGGAAACCGGTATGATTGGGTGTAGGCTGGTGGACACTCCTATGGACCCTAACACGAAGTTGATGCCTCGAACTGAAGAAATGGCTGTGGATAAAGGACAATATCAACGCTTAGTCGGGAAGCTGATCTACTTGACTCACATGTGTCTTGATATAAGTTTTGCAGTGAGCCGTGTTAGTCAATTTCTAAGCAATCCTTCAGTCACACACATGGAGGCAGTGGACCGTATTCTTAGATACCTTAAAAGGGATCCTGGAAAGGGACTCATGTTCAAAAAGACTCTTAATCGCTCCCTGGAGGTTTACACGGATGCGGATTGGGCTGGATCCCCCATTGACCGAAAATCAACTTCAGGATATTGCTCCTATGTATGGGGAAATCTGGTGACATGGAGAAGTAAGAAACAGCAGGTGGTGGCACGCAGTAGTGCTGAGGCAGAATTTCGAGCCTTAGCTCAGGGTATTTGTGAAGGAATCTGGTTAAAACGGCTACTAGATGAACTTAAAGTTGGCATCTCTGGTCCTATAGATATGATGTGTGACAACCAATCAGCTATTGCTATTGCCAAAAACCCTATCCATCATGATAGAACAAAGCATGTTGAGATCGACAGACACTTCATCAGCGAGAAGATAGAGAGCAATGCTATATCACTAAAACATGTCCCATCTAGGCATCAAGCAGCAGACATCCTCACGAAGGCACTCTTTCGTCCAAACTTTGTTGAGCTAAGTTCTAAACTTGGTTTAATAAGTATATACCACCTAGTTTGAGGGGGAGTGTAGGAATTCAAACTAGCCGTATAGGGCAATTGTTAGTTTCCTATTTTTGTGGATCTATAGTATCTAGGGATATTATTCTTGTGTACAGCTGTAATTGACTTTCCTTAATATTAGGATTAGCACCTAGAAATCAGGATCAATCCCAACGGATCCTTGTGTATATATGTACCCGAATTGCATCTAATGAATTATCAGAAAATTCCAATTCTATTATGCTTCGAGACTTAAATGTCATAGAATTCCTTAAGAAGGTTCCTGGGGTCATGAGACCGTCATGGAATAGTTAGAACGTGCTGTGTTAGAGAATAGCTTTTGGCTACCTTCATAAATAAAATGTGATAGGCGATAACCAAACCAGTTGTATTAATGTCACCATGATTATGCTTCTGCACTTTATGTTTGCAGTTAGCTAAATAGGTTGAGCATGATTGCACTTTCTTCCTTACCAAGCATATTTTCTCTTTACTAATATACTTTTCTTCCCCAACAAATATTTGCAGTGTTTCAGATTTGCTCGATTACATTAATCCAAGCCATGATGCGAAGGGGAGGGATGCGTCCAAGAGGAAAAGCAACATGACAAAGGTATTTGGAGCTTAAGTTCATAACTTCTTGATAAACCTCTTTTTCTCTCGTTGAAATTTAAGCAAATTTTTAGACCATTGATAATAAAAGAATATTAATCCATTTTTCATCTTCTTATCCTTCGCATGGTTCTCATCATACTATTTCATTTTTCCTCTCCAGTTGAAGGGAAAATCTTACCAAACTATCAGCGTAGCAAGTTCTGACGAGTCTCCGAAGGAAACATCAAAAGAGACTTCAGATGAAGAGACACCTATTCTTGAACCACAAGGCAGTACAGGTGTCATCCAGGAGCCCACCGCTGTACCAGTTGAGCCCCATTTGACTGTTTTAGAAGAGTCTTCAGTGGAAAGACCGAATAGTTCCGGTGAGGTATCTTCTGAAGGAGAAGAAGGATGGCAACCAGTTCAAAGGCCTAGATCAGCTAACTCCTATGGACGACGTTTAAAGCAGCGTCGGGCAACTATTGGCAAAGTCTATACTTACCAGAAGAAACATATGGATACTGACGTGGAATATCCTTCTGTGAAGAATAATCTTCAAAGTAGTAGTAGGTATTATGTTGTGAAGAAAAGGACAATATCTCATGGAAGTCATATGGATCAACAGAATACCAATACCTCCCAGGTTACGAAGTTTGGACGAAGAATAGTTAAAACTGTAACCTACAGAGTCAAGTCAATGCCTTCATCCACTAAAACTGCTACACCAGAGACTTCCAGAAATGGTGGCCTGGTTTTTGTCTCTCCTGTAGAATCTGGTCAAAGTTCATTAAATGACATAAATTCCATGAAAAATCCTATTGTTAGTCTTGGCAAATCTCCATCATATAAGGAAGTAGCATTGGCTCCACCAGGTACTATTGCTAAGATGCAAGTTGAGATGCCTCAAAGTGATATTCGGGACAACACTGAACATGATGTTGGAAAACACGAAGAGGAAACAAATGAAGCAAAAGGAAACGCTGATTCAATTGTTTCTGGAGTAGAAAATATACTTCTAGACAAGAACGAGAATTCTACAGATCTTTTGAAAGAGGAAACTAAAGTTATTAAGGAAGAAGAGACTCATTCAACTGATGCAACGGAAGAAAAACCTTCTGTAATTGTGTTTGGGAGTATGGATGGACTTGGGTCCAGCGGTGTTGAGGTTTCTAGAGTGATAGAAGATAACTCATTGATCGATGGGCTGCAAGATTCTTTTGCTCCTTCAAAGGAGGAGGGACTCTCTGAGAAGAATTCATCTAGCAGTTTTGAACTACATGTTAGTCCCAGCCCCAATCTACTGGAGGCAGACGGTTTGAAGGACAAATCTTTAAATTCAGGCGATAGTCGTGCACTTACCAATAAGAAGTTGTCGGCATCTGCAGCTCCATTCAACCCCTCTCCAGCCATTGCACGTCCCACACCGGTTACCATGAACATTACTCTTTCTGTTGGTCCTGGTGGTGTCCCGGCTATTGCACCTTGGCCGGTAAACATGAATCTTCACCCAGGGCCTGGTGCTGTCTTACCTACAGTTAATCCAATGTGCTCATCACCTCATCACCCATACCCATCTCCTCCACCAACGCCCAACATGATTCAACCATTGCCCTTTATGTACCCTCCTTATACTCAACCTCAGCCGGTTCCAAGCAGCACTTTCCCTGTAACAAGCAGTGCGTTTCATCCCAATCGTTTCCCATGGCAGTGCAATATGAATCTGAGTGTACCAGAGTTTGCTGCTGGACCGGTTTGGACTGCCTGCCATCCAGTGGAGTTCTCTGTTCCAGCACCTGTTGCTGAGCCAA
The DNA here is from genome assembly GCF_000414095.1 of Morus notabilis. Classification (NCBI taxonomy): domain Eukaryota; kingdom Viridiplantae; phylum Streptophyta; class Magnoliopsida; order Rosales; family Moraceae; genus Morus; species Morus notabilis. The sequence continues at coordinate 133,610 of NW_010360877.1, read as the reverse complement.
TTGCTGATCCTGTAATGGAGCAAATACCACAGCATGATGATTCTGCTCCAATTCTGCCCGTCGACATTGAAACTGTAACGGAGGTTAAGAAAGAAGCGAACCTTCAAGCATCAGAGGCAATTGGTCATGCAAATCCGGTAGCTGGAGTTGGGTTGGAGAATATTAAGGAAAATGGTCCTTCAAATCTAGGAGGGGCTGAAAATGCTGGAAATGAACCAAGTAACAGGAGGAGTGGAAAAGCTGGACGCAGTGATGAAAAGATGGATGGTGAAAGAACCTTTAGCATTTTAATAAGGGGGAGAAGGAACCGAAAGCAGACTCTGAGAATGCCGATTAGTTTGCTCAGTCGACCATATGGCTCACAGTCCTTCAAAGTTATATATAATAGAGTAGTTAGAGGGAGTGATGTTCCCAAGACAACTAGCTTTTCTTCAACCGAAGATTGTACAGCTAGTGCTACATAATCCCTTTTCATTATTCTTATTATCTAGATGTACCAGGGTTTTTGAGAGAGAAGTGCAATATAAAACTCCTATCATACGCACAAGGGACAACAAAGGATCAGATCTTCTTTGGCTTTCATATTCAAGATCTTTGCAGTTTCTGAGAAAACCCATGTCTGGCGGAAAATAGCAGGTTAGTTTTCTGATTCTACTTGATTTACTTGCCGTTATTCTTGTTATTATTACTCTCTCTTTTAAGGTAAATTTCCATCCTCCTGTTTTGCGTTTTTTTTTAAAGATTATTTTTTATGTAGTTTAGACAATTGAATTTCGCTTCACAAAGGGGATTGATTGAACCTTTGTATGATAATTTAACAATTGCACTGGTATGACCCAAGTAAGATTGCAAATTTTCTTCTTTGCTTTGTAGTCTTAGCTGTTAGGTGCGTTCCTGAGTAAGTAGGTTTAGATTTGTCAATCTTTAGGCACATGTAGTGATGACCACAATGATAAGGTCTTTAAAAATTTTCTTTGTTGTCCAAATTTGCAGGTTCATTATGGAACTTTCACTTTTGGGACTTCTACAAGCCGTATTGTTTGAGGTGACAATTTTGGCTTCACCTATAGTAGGAAAATTTTCTTATTTTGGACCACAGCATTTGATGTGAAATCAGTTTTTTCGATTTCCATAGCGATGAGCTTGCTCAATAATGGGAATAAATTGTATACGACCTCCAATTTTGTCCTTTTACTTTTTCTGGCCTTTTTTTGACTGGCAATCAGTATTTCTTTGTCAAGTTCGCCAATATCTACTTTATTTTTTATACATAACATGTGAAACCATTGGCTCTTCAAGCTCATAGATTTTTATTTCTATCTTTATTTTGATTTTATTATTATTATTATTATTATTATTATTATTAACATTAGTATTATTTTGCTTTCTTCAACCATGTATATGGAATATGTGAGAAATTAATAGTATAGAAGCAGGAGCTCACATACTTAATACATTCAATTAGATCTTTTGGTGAGGCCCCATGGTTTTACTTCTACATTTGGGTATCAGAGCCATCTAGTTTTACATATCCCATATGGCTTTAGGTGTTGGAAACTCGTCTTTTTGACGCCCTGGTGTCCTCATTGACTCCGAATTTGGATCGTTGCTTACACTTTTCTTTTGTGTTTTCACTAAGAGCTTGCAGGGAAAAGTGGGAGGGAGGGACAGGGATAGGGGGAGATTAGTTAAAGGATTTTAGGGCCCATTATTTGGTAGGAGCTAGGAAGGATCGCGGGAGGTAATGAATTGAGCGAGACATTAAAAAATTGTCTAAACAATCCCAACTATGATCCCTCTTAATAGGAAGGATTATTGGATGGAACTTGTCGACTATGTTGTCAATTTACTTTTTTACTCTTCGTTAGTAAAGAAAAAGCAAACAAAGGATAAAAGGTAATGGTACAATTGGCCTTGTTTGTTTTGTTCGTTCGAGTTGATAATTTAAATTAAAAAGTGAATTCATATAAGAGAAAATATTATAATAAAAAAAATTAAATTTAACTTTATGTGAGAAAATATTGTAGTAAAAACTTGAGTTTTGAACTAGCAAAATGAACGGGTTATTATGTTTTCTTTCCCTTGCATCTGTGGTAGAAGTGAATTTTATTTTTCTTCCTTCCATACCGAACACAAGGACATCTCCCTTCCTCGTCAGCCCCCTCACCTAAGTAGGTTATCTACGTCTCTCTCCTTGGGTTCTACCAAAACAAGGCTTAAGATAGGAAAAATGAACATACTTGAGTCTCAACAATAGAACATTCATTCTCCATCTCTTACAGCTAAGGAAACTCTTGTACTTGGCCAATGGCAACCAAAACTTCTATAGAAACAAATTGAAAATCAAGCAATACTTGGGTTCTACCAAAACAAGGCTTAAGATAGGAAAAATGAACATACTTGAGTCTCAACAATAGAACATTCATTCTCCATCTCTTACAGCTAAGGAAACTCTTGTACTTGGCCAATGGCAACCAAAACTTCTATAGAAACAAATTGAAAATCAAGCAATACTTTTTTTTTTTTTTTTTTTTTTTTTTTTTTTTTTTTTTTTTTTTTTTTTTCTCAAAAACATCAATCAATACTGATAACGAGGAATTGAAAATGTTTTCACGTTCTTTACAAAATGCTGATCCAACCAGGAACATGGATTTACATGTCGAGACGGCAAAGAAATTCTTTCATGACATCATAAAGGAGCAGTGGAACTGTTAGCTTTGGCCAAGGGGAAACTGAAATTAAAATCGTTCAACTTGAACAAAAAACCCAGTCAGTTGTCGTTTTTCTATCATCCACACTCAAAACAGCCACACATAATGGAACTCAAGTAAAGAGTATCTTCACATGATCTGGAATGTGTTTCAATACAAACATGGCCTCTCTGAGAATCTTCACTATTGCAAGCTGGGATGTTTCTTACAATTTGTCAGAAATGCAAACTTCAGCATCAATACAAGTCCTGCTTCATCAAAATAGTCTGGTATTAGTATACAGTCACTCATATGAGAATAAATGAAATGTAAAAACAAGAGAGAGAGAGAGACCTTATCACATCTAAGTATTGGTAAATGTTCATGGTACTGGATTCATCTGAAAGTTTGGGTTGTCCATTTTTGTATCCTCTGACCTTTTCATCCATTTCAGTACTTCCAAAACAATGACTGAGATAAGAACAAAACCAAGAAGAAATCCGTAGCCTATTTTCAAATCATCCCCAGCATTTCCAACCTGGATGCCCAACAATATGTTTAAAGCTCCAAAAAAGAGTGCAATCCTTCCAAAAGAATGGTGGTACCAGTTCCAGTACTTGCGAATCTTCGCTTCCTTGTTAGGCCGAAGAAAGAATGCCAATATCTGAACATATCAAAACACCATTAAAAATTTACTTGTAATTTAGCATTGACACAAAAAGCTACATCAAATTGAATTTCCAAAGACAAACCTGAAGAATGCTTAGAACAAGAATAAAGATGCCAATGCCTCTGTGTGTGTGAAAGTGGGCCCCTATTTTGTTGTAGAGTTGTTGTCCAAGTACTACTGCAGCAAGTCCAAAGACAAACCCCGCAAACTGAATAACTGAATGAAGATAGTACCATAAAGGATCCTTGTGTTTGAAGTATCTTGCAACTATTGCCCCAAAAGGAAGTATTAGACCCCATCCCATTATGGCCAGTATCCCATGATTCTTCTTCATCTGGCCCAGATTACTTGGTGCAGCAGTTGCTGAACCTGTAAAAGAGTAAAGTTGAGTCTCTTTCTTCTCAACATCAATATTTGTTCATTAGATATTGTTGGTTATACCAAAACGTTCCTTAACAATAATGAATTACAACTTGGAAGTTCAAGGAAAACGAGCAACCTTCCACTACAAGAGGCCATTCAAGGAAAAGGCCTATACCTGCGGAGAAATCGAGCATGATGGTTGTTTTGTCATCATGTTGAGATAGGTGCAGGTGCTTCGGATATGTGAATCCGAAAGCGAAGATAAGCGGCTGGCGGGCGAGACGGTTTTCGAATTTCAACTGAAATGCCAAGTAAATTCTAGGGCCGTGGAGAACAACAGTAGCAGGAATACCAGTAAGTGGCAATTCTCCTTTGTCTGCTATGACTTGGGACTTCCTTGAACCTTGCAAATAGAATTGCTTAATTCTTGCTTGGCCCTTTTTTGTGATCCATCCCACAATGGCACTGGACCCCACCATCAGACCATTCTTTGAGAACCCCATTCCCACCCATCCAGTGGTATATACAGCAGATAGTATAATGTTGACGACATTGTCTTCATCCTGTGTATACTGCACAAAAAGAAGTGTATTTTTTATTAGGGAAACTGAGACAAAAAGCCACTTTGTAGCATTTTGTTATCTCGTATTCATCTTTAAAAAAAATATCGCATGCACCTATCCTCATTGTCTATAAATAAGCTCTGGACCCGCCACTAAAATGAAAAGGGCATTGACCCAATTCTCCTCGAAGGATGGGCCAATTTCACGCAAACCCTCATGGGTTCAGCACCGCCTAGTCTATTGGCTGAGCAAGACCTATATTGGGGCTGTCAATGTTCGAATATGGACACAACGTGAAAGGAAAAAAAAGAAAGACATCTTGACTGCTACCCATTGGCCGTGGATTAATCTAAGTACCTAGGAATGGTGAATTTCTACTAATATCCACAAGCTGCTACATATCAAAGGAAAACAACAAGAACTCATAAACGAACTAAAAAAATGAACCAGAATCCAGATCAGACCAACTTACCCTCAAAACAAAAGTGTTCCAAACTGGCTTGCAAATAACATTAGTTATATTACTGTAAGGAGGTGGCAGAAAACTACTCAGATCATTATTGCAAATCTCTGTGTCTGCAGCACCAGAACCACCAACAGGGCCAGTATCATCATCAGCAGCAGACACAAAAATCTCGGACATTAAGACAAACCTCACAAGACACAACCCAACAAGGAAGCGAGAAACAAAAAACCCGTGTCCCGAATTTGCCATTCCGAACACCGACAAAGCGGAAAGGAGATTCCCGACTGAGAATGAGAGACAAGTGGTTCAGAGGAGAGTTGAGGAGCAAGCATATTGGGGTTGTGAAAAGGACGTCATATCTATGGAAGCGGTTGGGAGGTTTTAGTCTCTTTGGTTTGAAGGTTCGATCGAATATAGTTGGTTGTGAAGTGGGGCAGCTTGGTGGTTGGTGATGGCGGGCAATCATGATTCCCGCCAAGCTAGCTAATTCTTGTAGACTCACTACCAGCGGCCTATCTCTCTCTAACTGCATTTTAAATTTTTTTTTTCTTTCTTTCTTTTTACGTAAAAACTGAATTTTGAACTTTTTCCCTTAGAGAGATATGCCCATTTAGATTTACACTCTATCAAAATTCTGAATATGCCCCTGCATAAATAAACAAAAATTTTGATCTGAAAAGATCAAAATCCTCTCCTCCCTCAGTCTGGCCCTCTCTCTCTCCATCTCTTTGCCGTCAATTGCGTCTGTGAAGTGGCTTCGTCGCCAACGTCTGCAAGGCCATCAAAGATCGCCCGTCGCAAAGCCGTGACAGCACTATCGCCTCAAGAGTTCTCGATCTCCTCGGCCTTGCGACGGAGCGACCGTGACAGAGATCGACATCTCCTTCGTGTGATTTCGGGAGCGACAAATCTCATGAGTTCCTTCTCTAGCGGCTGCGCTATCGGCGGTCTTCATCATCTAGCTGAAGTTACGAGAGCGGGTGAGGAGAGAGAGAGAGAGAGAGGTCGCAGATCCAAACAAAAGGCCAAATGAGATATGAGAAAAAAAAATAAAAATCTAGCAAAAGGGTCAAATTGGAAACCTATTAATTTAAACCCCAAAAAGGCCTATTTATTTCTACACATTGGTAATGGTAGATTGGTTTTTTTTTTTTTTAGCAAAAGGGTCAAATTGGAAACCTATTAATTTAAACCCCAAAAAGGCCTATTTATTTCTACACATTGGTATTTGGGTTTTTGTTTTTTTTTTTTTTTTTTTTTTTTTTTTTTTTTTTTGTAAGTTTCAAATTTAGGCTTATTTTTTACAATTTTCTTTTTTATTTTTATTGTTAACGTACGTTTCTGACCATTAGTTTGATAAAAAAATCATATCAAAATAAAAGAAATATATATATACAGAAAGAAATATATATACAGAATAAATAGTTTCTAATGATATGCTCTTGAAAATAGAAAATTATTAATTTTTTAAAAAAAAATATAAAATTATTAATAATTTATTTTTTAATCTCTGAAAAATAATTTACTGAATATCTTAATAATTCAATTACCACATAACAACCAACTCAAAAAGTGGGGTAACTTAGAAGAATACCAATTCTAGAGAATCAGTATTTGAACATACCATTTCACTGGAAAATTTAAGCCTAATTTACAAATCAAAGCGGTAAAATTGAATAATTAGATTTAAGTTGATACCCAACTTAATATACACCTTAAAAGTGGCATAGTAAAGTTTAGTTTTCTTGCAACTTCGGTTGAACCACTTAATTATGCTGCATAATGAAGCAATTCAGACAAATCTTTTTGCTCATTTCAGATGAGGTTGAAAAGGTAGAACTTACTATCAAGTTATCTAATGAGCAGAAAAGTTTTTTTTTTGAAATTTTCTGTAGTGTTTTTTTTTTTTAAAAAAAAAAAACCGGTGTTTCTTACTTATTAGCTGTCAGATCTGTATTAAATCTAATTAAAAGTCAAATTAAATTAAAAAAGTAATACGGATCTGACAGCTAGTAAGTAAGAAACCCTGGTATTCCCAAAAAGAAAAATTCTATTTTTTTTTTGTGTGGCACTTTCTCTTTCGGCAAAGAGTATTCATGTTGTCTGTCATTCTTGTATTTCTTGACTTTATAACATAATTGATGTGCCTAGAGTAACAGTTTAAATTTATTTTATTTTATTTTTTCCCTCCTCAATTTTGGCTACGTGGGAATTTATTGTTATCCACACACAAGGAGAGGGGAGAGACCAAGAGAAGTTTTAAACGCATGAAAAAAAATCACCTAAAATGGTTTCTACGAATAAAGTAGTCCAATTTTTCCTTTATTAATTAGTCAATTAATTGATGATAGTTGTGTTACTAAACAGAAAATTGAGACTAATAACTTACATTTTGTTTAATGGGTAGTTGGTACTTGGTAGGGCCGTTTCACGGATAAACAATAATTGGACTATTGAACCTCGAATGCCGATCTACATTGCATCACTTGTTTTCTAATAATAAAGAAATAAAAATGAATTGTCTTTTAGAAAAAATAAAAAATTTTGTGGTTCTGATTCTTCTCTTGGGTCCCATGTCAATTTCCCAATTTTTTCCTGGGCATCTAGGAAAGACAAGCTTTGAAAAACGATAATATAATAGAAAACGACATCCTGTGGTAAAATGGCAGCGTATTTATACGACAAAAATGAGTTAAAAACGATTCACGACATCATTGTGAAACGTAAATGATTTTAAAACGAGAGCAAATTTTAAGCAAACAAAACCACAAAAAAACGATATCAACCAAAGAAAGCAAAAAAAAAAAAAAAAGGTATGACGGCGTGCCAAAAACGACAATGGCATAAGAAAATGATAATAAAACTAGAAAAGACAAACGACATGGCTAAAGAAAATACAAACGACAAATAAATAATACAAAAAAAAAAGGTTAATAATAATAATACTTGAAAGTTGAGAACATGCACATTTCATTTGATAAACCACACCATCTTAAGGAAAATACACAAACATAAAGGAAAGGGCCATAGAACAGAAACGATGAAATATTAACGAAGGCGACAACGACAACATTAACAAAGTCGCAACTCGCACGACAACTAAGCTGAAAAAGACAATAAATTGCAAAAGACTAAAACGACAACCTAATGGAAGTGACACAATTACCAAACCGACCGGCTACAACTAAATAAAGGAAGCAAGGAATAACAAAAACGACAAAATCTTCAAAACGAAGTTATTTCTTAAAATGACAAATAGTGCAAGGAAGGGACAAGAACTACAAAACGACTGATTCCTAAAAACGACAAAATTGCAGGTAAATATGAAATTATTTAAGAATATATAACATAAAAAAGATCAAATTAGGAATAGGAGGGAATAAAATGATTTAAGGATAATTGGCATAATTGGTTCCTGCGTGAATTAGATTTTGGCTCCGAATATTTTAACTCTTGATATGTGTTCAAGAGTTTGTTGTATTTTAAGGTAATTTGCAGTTAAAACTCGTTAGCAAATTTTATAATGAGAGCAAATAAAACCTTAAAAAAGAAGTATACTTAATATGCATCAACTTTGTTTCTAGTTTTCTTTGCCTCCATTTCTTGTTCTACTCACATAGACTCCAACATATTTTTGTTATACATTCTTATATATTAAGAGTTTATTGGATCGTTTCCATATTTATATATGTTGTTCTATATGGTGCTATATACATGTATATGGTAATACATATATTAGTACTGGTTCAAATCTTAGTTATGCTTATTTGCAGAAATGAAAATAAATAATTTACGTACATTACATACATGAATAGGTTAGAGTTTTAGATATTCAATTGAGCCTTGTGTACATAGTCTATATCGTCTAGTGAAAGCATGACAAATAGACATATATGTATATTATATGCGTATGTGCATTTATATATACTTGCTAAGGCTCTGTTCTTGTGTTTTGCATGCAAGAGAACGTGAGAAATTTGTGAGAGTAATATATATTATAAGCCCTATAGATTCAAGAAATTTCAGAAGCAATTGCACTCTTAGTTGTATATTTATCGCAGAAGAGGTAAGTATAGAGTCGCTTGTAGGTTGGGTCTAACACATTCACTTGAACATTTCATAAATTAAATTCAAATGTTAAAAATAAAATTTCCAAAATTAAGAACGTATTAAAGAAAGTTAACTAGTATAAGAGATTTAAGTAAAACATTTATGATCAATTTTTTTTGAGGGGATACTTTTGGTGAAATTTTGACTAAGTAATTAATGCAAAATACATTAAGAAAGAGAATATAATTGTATAGATAAATGTAAACAAACTATCTAAATGTCATCTTTTTATTGAATGGGTATACACATAAGCATGATGACGTAATACTCGATCCACTGAATAATTCCTCCATTTTTACTTCAGGAAAGTTCATGAAAAGTATTGTTTTTTAAGCTAGCTAGATATGAATAAAATAACGAGTCACCTGCTAGCTTAAAAGGCGTTACATAAAATAACTTGAAAATCGCCATGAATGTGCTTGAATTCGATTGTGGAAAAAAAATGTGGTTTCTAATACAAGTTTCAAAAAAAAAAAAAAAGAAAAAGAAAAGGAGATCATGGCAAAATCCTTGGTTGTATTTAATCTATATGCATGAAAAAGAACACTGTGATCACTGATCATACATAGGCCAGCTGTGTGTGTATATATACATATATATACATATATATATATAGAGAGAGAGAGAGAGCACTGTGAATGAATAGAATTTTTATGTCTCATTCTTTCAAAGACTAAGAATGAGTCTTGCGACCTTTTTTTTTTTTTTTTTTTGAACGACAAAGCCGCAGGTGCTCTGGTAATATGAACCATAGTATTATTTCCATGGATTCCCCAAAACAATTACTCATAATGAACTCTAAAATACGTGGAGTCCTAATTTAATATAGTACATGCCATTCTAATTACTTACTTTTCCATACTTTAGCTGAAATGAATAAAAGCAAGAAACATGATATGCTCACAATTATAGCTTATAACAAGCATGCGATGCGCCCAAAGGCCCCTCAACTTTCTATCTTGCTAATATAAAGCATGCGAATCCATCATCTCCAGAAGAATTGCTGCACTTCTAACACCAATAAGCTGCTAAGCCTGCCCTGTTTTCGTATATATTATTTAATCAACATTGTGACCAAACAATGAGATAATTCAACTTATGAAATGAAAAGAATTGGCCTTTTTTTCCTTTTAGTTTCCCTCATTGCACTTGACCAATTCTTTCATTTGGTAACACCAAAAAACATCTGCTCATGATGATGCATAAGAGCTATTTAGGCACTCTAAAGATGTGTTCCTCACCGCTTTCCTCATCAAACTGAACAACCCATTTGCTCTTATCAACAGCCCTCTTCATCGAACCGCCACTTTTCCGAACCCGACAAGAAGCACTAGCACTACTTCCTCCACCACCCCAATCTCTCTTTTCAACGTCCAAATCATTAGTCCCAATCATGGTCACCTCCATGCCTTTTCCTATCGGATGCTTCACCGACCTCACGGCAACCCTCTCCTCCAACATTCCCCTAACATGACCTTCCAACCCTGTGCTCTCACCCACCAGGTTATTGGCCACCACCACTGATCTCCTAGGATTGACATCTATCAAACTCAGCAGCCTTGTGTAGTCCTCATTCTTGCAATCAATGAGGGAGAAATCAATGTTCTCGTAGCGCGGCAAGAGCTTTGAAGGGTCGCCAGTTTTGAATTCCACCAAGTCCCTTAAGCCCGAATCTTTGATCACTTTCTTCGATTCGGAGAGGACGGGCTCTGGCAGGATGCAAACTAGCCTGCCTCCGGTTTGTCTAGCGGCGGCTGCCAAGGCAATTGTTGACGGTGAAGCGGTTGATGCCACTTCCACTATGAGCTTGGCTTTCATTCCTGCGGCTAAGGCCGATACGAATTCATTGCTTCCGGGCTCTGGAGTTTTCCATGAGTACTTGCATCTTCTCTTGTGATCATTGCACTGAAAATGAAAAGAGTTGTGAACAATTGGTACAGTTAAATAGCCGTGAAAGTTATTTTGAGTCCCAATTAACAAGAAGTGATCAAAATAATAATTGTTCATTCTGGTACACATGCCATAATTCTAGCTGATCTATAATGAAGCCTTGTTATAAATTCTGATCTCCAGCAACAAACCAAAGGGCAAAAAAAAAAAAAAGTAATGTATAATTCAATCATATCGAGATGTCAGACATATACAATAAATGGAAATGGTGATCTCATGGTTAAATTTTCACGTTTATGTGATATATTTAGGCTTCGAGTTTAGAGCCGGATGTCACACATATAAGGAAAAAAAAAAAAAAAAAAAAAAAAAACCTTGTTTGTTTTCGTGCACTACTTATATGGACGGACAGAAAAATGAAAAAACGGAGAACCAAACAGGAAAAACATACCCCATTCTCAGATCTAAGATCGGTTACACAATCCATCATAAAATCAATGATAATTGAATCAATCACAACGTTGAGTTATCAGAAAAATATAAGACAAAAAAAAAAAAGAACAAAAATGAAATGAGACAAAGAAACCAATAGAAAAGATCAAGTGAAAATCAGGAGCTGACCAGTTTAATGGTATCAAGATAAGCTCTTGTGGCCGATGTAGCAGACCATTCCATCCTCAGAACACTCACAAATAAAAATGATGATTTGATATATATATATATATATATATACACGACTGATCTGGGAGGGGTATATATATTAGAATCAATTCGGAGAATCAACTATATTATGAAACTTAAGGGAGGACAAATGATTGAAATGACGTTTATGTTACAGTCCCAAATTTATTTGTGTTTTAAGGGTTTATCAATGCTTTTTCTTTCTTCTTCTTTATTTATTTTTTTATTTTTTATTTTTTGCCCTCTGTTTTTGTTGATCTCAATTGTAATGGCGTAGGCAAAAGTCAAAACCGTGTAAGTTTGAAAACGTTACTAAATTTAGTGGCTAACAACAACCTCTTGGAATGTATCTTAATAAGGGAAAAGTACAGCTTAACGTACGTATTAAAAGATGCCACCTTTTATTTCTCCTACGTGAATATTTTGTAAATTGACGGTACATTTTTTTAATCAAAAGATATGCCATTGCTTTAAAAGGGGAAAAAAAAAAAGAAAGAAAATTTCATATTGGTATCCTATGTTATATGTTATAGCGTAATTGTCTTTTGGTATCACGTGTTTTTAATAATTCTAAATTATTACCTTGATGTTTTTAAAAATTGTTTTTTAATATTTTAAGGTCATTTTTTGGAATATAAAATGTCAAAGTTACCATTCTCATTAATAAATCAAAAAATAATACTAAGTTTAAAAAAATTCTGAATTTTTTTAAACATTTAAAAATTAAAAATAAAAATATTGCTTTAAATTAAAAGATATTTTTTTTAGAATTTTTTTCTAAATTTATTAGTTTTTGATAAAGTAATGAGAATGATAAATTTAATATTTTACATCTTAAAAAATAACCTCAAGATACTAAAAAATATTTTTAAAAACGTCAAGGTATTAATTCAAAATTACTAAAAATACAGAGTATCAAAAAATAATTACATTGTAACACAAAGTGCTAATATGAAATTTTTCCAAAAAAAAAACAAAAAAATTGTAAGTGCCATTTGTACCCTGGGCAGCCACATCAAAGATCTTACGTAACTCATCAATTAGCAGAATGTCGACTGAGAAGCGAAAACAGAGAATTAAGGGCCATGTTTGTTTCCGTTTTTATTTCTATTTTTCACGTTTTTTGAGATTAAAAAATGAAAACGGAAACATAAAATGCGTTTGGCTTAAAATTTTTTTAAAAATGAAAACAAAATCGTTTTTGTCTTTTGTAAAAAATTGAAAACAAAAAAAAATGTGTTTTCATTTTCTGAAAACGGATTTCATTTTTTTTTTTCATTTTCTTCTCTCTTTTCTGAAACCGTTTTTGTCTTATATAATGATGTTTATTTAATAATATTATTTATTTAATATATTATTATTTTAAATATTATTACATGTTTTTAAAAATTAAACCACCAAACACAGTTTCAGTTTTTTTTTAAACTGAAATCAATCTCTGAATAAAACTACCAAACGCATTTCAGAAATAATTTCAAAATAAAAATGAAAACGTTTTCATTTCTATTTTCATATAAAAAATAAAAATATTTTGGAACCAATTCCAAACACACCCAAAAATTTTATTTATTTATTTATTTCAAGTAAGAAGGTCCACGAAGGGACCACCGGCATTATCACACAACGGGAGAAAAAAATACCACTCAAAATAGTATTAACTATTAACTAACATTTACGCCATCAAAGTAGTATAGTAAAACCACGCCCTTTTAGAAAACAGTTAAAAAATTATCTCTTTTTTTTTTAAGGAATTAAAAAAAATCTTAAATAGCACAAACTTACGCTTTGAGTGACAAATGTAAAGATACCAAAAAAGATGAAGATACCAAAAAAGATGGTTTGTCTACTTAACTTGATCTCATAAAAATAAGAATTTGACCTTTTTGTTTGTTTGTTTGTTTTCGTTTCTTTTTCAAAACTATCTAATAATATGTTTGTCTTGTTAATTAAAATATCATGTAAAATAAAATATCATTCTATATCAATTAAAATATCATGTCAGTTAAATTATTTTAAGCTTAATTACGTTAATGCCTTTTAAATTTTAAGGTTATTTCTATTTTGTCTACCAAACTTTAAAGAAACTCTAACTTTTTGCCCCTAAATTTTAAAGTATTCTCATCTAACTTCTTTTGTTATTTTTTTTTTTGTTAAGAGTACGGGAAAAAAGAGGGATGTCATCGGGTGGTCTTTTTGTTAGATTTCTGTTAAAAAATACAAAAAAAAAGACCATGTGACCACACTTAACCCATATTTTTTTCTTATAATTATAACAAAAATTCTAACAAAAAGACTTGAGTGGGACTAAATCAAAAATTAAGGGACAAAATGAGAGTTTTTAAAATTCAAGAAGAAATCTGAAATGACCCCAAAATGTATAGAGAAAGAAAAAAGAGGATATGATATGAACACCCCTATAATTATTACGAGAGTTGTCTCAGACGATGATAGAAATGTTCACCGAGGATCCTAAATGTTAGCCGTAGTCCTTACCACTCGATAAGAAGGACATCACCTCAACTCTACTGAATGTATTAGCGGTCAGAGTACGTCGATAAGCTCCAAATATATTAAATTGAACTATTGAGCTAACAAAAACAATGTTTAAAAATTAAGACTTGGGAAAATTGTCACATTTAACTCAATAAAGGATATGAAAATAAATTTTATTGACTTGAAGGATCTCTTATTGTATTTGGAAGTCCCAATATGTTCAAATTTTCAAATTAAGTAATAATTATGACATAAAAGTGTCTATTAGACACAATCATCGATAAATGAAAACAAGCCAATATAAATGAGAATTGTTCCTAAAATTTACAAAGTTTAATTGTTTGGTTGAATTCTTGAAAACATAGGGCTTGATTTCGTTGCAGTTGTTCCAATATTTAGTTACTATTTGACAAGCCCCTTTTCTATGATAGCATCTTTTACTTGCTTAAGCGATTCTGCAATATCATCACACAACTTGTAAGGATCAGGATAAACTCTTTCATCCACCGAGAGAACAATAGTCATCCTGTTGACATAACTCTGAAAATTAATCATCAACGCCTGCAATATAAACACAAAAAAGAGCTCGTTAATACGTTGTTTGTTTAATTTCTTTTTCCCTTTTGATATATAGAGAACCTCGTTAGTAGTATTATTGGATGATATTTTTAATGGATATATACAATTTTAATTAATAAAGAATTATTAAGTCTAAGTTTGTTTACTAGATGCACAAAATTTTAGAACTTACATGTGGTTGGCCGTAAGAAGTTGGAGCGAGGTATTCTAATTCATGGCCGTAAATACCAATTTCCTCAAGTGGTCCGGTTAAATTGGAGAAAACGAATGTGGTGTTGCTGAAAATTCTGTGGGATTGAGCACTTGCTCTCTGTTAACAAGCAACAACACTAGAGTGTGAATTTCAGGACTATAATCGTATAACACAATTATACATGATTGAGCTATGTTATCAGTCATAGGTGCAATTACTTAGTTGAGGTCGCTACTTATAGAGAAAGATGCTTTGCCAGCACCACCAATCCAATGTTAAACACCATAATTAGTAGAAAATAAAACCGCAATTAGTAGAAAATAAATCCACAATGTGTCCTATACCATGCACTGGCGCAGTGGCGGAGCCATAATGTTTTTTTTAGAGAAGCATAAATGAAACAAAAAACTTAAATTAAACTACAACACAATACTCTTTTTACCTTCATTTGTCTCTTTGTATCTTTGACTTATTAGAGATTTTAAGTTTGAGATAAGAGTACTTAAAAGAATTAAAACTTAAGGTAAAACTGAAATTTTTTTAAAAAAAAATTCATGTAAATGTTGTAATTAAAAAATTTTCAGGGGGACAAATGAAAGAAGAAAATTTAAAAAATTTCGAATGGGAGCCAAATATTTGAAGGAGCTCATGGGCATTATTCACTAATAAAACGAATTTGTCAATTATCTTTTCTCTTCATTTACTATAAAAGAGATATAATGCAACGCGCTAAATTGAGGGTTTTAGATTATAATTAAGTTGGAAATTGTGACACATAAATATACCTTGATGCCCAAAACTCTAAGGAGTAAATTTGCAATAGCGGAAGTGGCGAGAACTTCAAGAGAATGCTTCTTTCTATCGATAGTATTTTTGGCTCTGCGAATGTACTCTAATGGGTCATCCCTTAAACCGATGTCAAAGGGAAGGAGAATATAACCAACCCAATTGCCCCATTTTGCTTCAGCGTTCTTCTCCATCATATCAGCTAATTCCTGCCCATTGTTAGGGAAAGATAGAAAAAATAAAATGATACAAATCCTATATTTATACATGAAAGTTATACATGTATGCAAAAAGTATGTTCAAGTTGAGAGTTAAAAAAAAAAAAAATCACTAGTGACCTGTATTCCTGCTGATGGTCTAATGTTAATGAGCAAAACAGATCTGAGACGAATATTTTTCGGAAGATTATTTTTGCTCTCGGTTGCCCCTTTGTCATTATTATTTTTCTCACCTATAAGTAATACACCAAATATAGAGAAACAAATTAGTGTGGCTTTCTTGCGGTGAGCAATATAAACTTAATTAAGGAAAAAAAAAAACCGAATATCCTAGATTAAAAAGGAAAAATGCTAAAACTCACCATATCTTCTATTGAGATACTTAGACAAACCAGCTTGCGTGATTCCAACGGCAACATCGTTTATTGTCTGCAGGCCAATGCAAAGCATGTGAGCTTCACGATAATACGTCAAAAAAAAAAAAAAAAAAAAAAACCTACTACTAATTTTAGGATTGAGTTCATACATTTTTTTGCGTGTCTCTCTAATAAGATTATGATATGTTACTTAATTGTTATGATTTTTTAATTGACGTAATTATTTAATTAATATAACATGATAATATCGAATGGACATAAAAAGAGACACAAATAAGAAGATATAAGAGTCGATTTCCTAATTTTATTCGCCACTGATCAATATTGTACCATTCAGTTCCCTTTTTCAAAGATCATATAAGAGCAAGTTTTCGGTAGAAAATCATAATCCTAAAATCCTGGACTATACAATGATCTTAAATTATTGGGATATATATACATCTTACATTTTATTTTTTAATCACTAGAGGGCGAAAAATTAAATTTGAACTGTTTTGAAAAAAAAAAAAAATGCCGTCGACTGTCACTTAATAAAACCTGAAAAAAACAAAATAAACCAATCTCGATAATCGACATATTGTAGGGTTACACGATTATTAGTGTGATTATTATATCACATTAATGTTGTGATTATTACCAAATTAATACTAGTGGATTCAAAACCAATCTTTTTGGAGAAATATTATTGCGCCATGTATAGTATTTATGAAAAACCATTGTTTTTCGCTAAAAGAACAAGCAATAATTAAGAGGACACATTTCTGACGAAGAAAATATCAATCACTCAGCACGTGGCAGCTTAATTAGTCATAAAGACGTAACAAATCAAAGTAGGTGCGAGGTCCAATCTCTCGAGGACTGCATCTCTGAAATCTAATTATATGTTACGCCTAGTCGGTCCTACAATGGCACCCCAACCATTTGATGTGAACTCTTCTAGCTTGGTGTTCATACCATTATTATCATTTTTGGAGTTTATTTTTTTATTGTTATTTTTTTACACATATTTAGTTTCGTTCATTTCGTCGATTTGAGTTTAAAATTTAAATTTTATTACAGTAAAAAGCTCTCAGAAACAATCACTTCTAACTTTTTTACTACAATAAAAAATTCTCACATAAAGTCACATCTCAACTCGAATTAAAAACTCAAATCAACGAACTGAACGTCCCGAATGCTTCGTTTGAAACCTATAATTCCCTTATCGTATCCATTTTTCAAAAAAGTTACAGTTTTTTTACGTAAGACGTGTCTATTAAAAAGAAGTTTATAATAAAATTCTGTTTCAACCCGTTAAATTTTTATCAGATTCATATTTATTTTTAATATGATACACTAGGTAAAAAGATCCTTCTACTAATTCGTTTCATTTTCATTGAAGGAAATTGAGGAAAAATAAGAGAAATAAGACTTAAATTAAAAAGCAGAAAATGAATTACCATGTTCATAGCATTCTTCACCAACTTCATATCATCCAAACTAACCGTCTTATGAACAATCCGTCGAGGATTCCGCACACTGTCCGGAGGAGCCGTGATAGGCGTCGCCGTATCTTTCAAGAACAAAGACGTCGCCATAAACATAAAAACATCAACCATGGTATTCCAAAACAACCCTAGAAGCCACCATACGCCAAAAAAGCACTGCGAAAAACTTCTAATGAAGCCGCCCTTTTCGTCCTTCTTCTTATGCTTCGGAAGCGTCGGCAAAGCGTCGGGGTTGGCGACTTGTCGCGTGCATGCCAAGAGGAGGGACATGAGCGACGTGCCGTCGCCGAGGGAGTGGTGAATCCGGAAAATACCCACTCCCTCGGCGTCGGAGGTTTTGAGGTTGAGGATGTGGATTTCCCACAGAGGTTTGGACTTGTCGAGGCTGGTTTTGGTGAGGTTGTAGATGTAGTCTTCCACAAACTTATCTGGGGATTCAATGTTTGGAATATCAATGTCGGGAACTATGACGTGCTTGTCCAAATCCACCTCTGTTCTAACCCATTTCATCTTTCCTTCATCGTCCACAACCTGAAACAAATAATTTCTAGAGGTTTGTATATGTTTTAATTAATTGTTAATAACTAATTAATTGTTCCATAAAAGCGAGCAAAATTAACAAATTGTGTTTTCTTCCCAACAATTTACTAATTTTTGGGGTCTTCGATAATGATAATGAAAATAACTACATATACGTGTGTGAATTTAAAACACTCGATGTAAATGAGTTACAGGCATAGCTTGAGTGCTCTTTTTGAGTTTAGTGTCATGATTCATGACACTAAACTCAAAAAGAGCACTCAAGCTTAATATAATAATAAGAGTACATATTATATTACCCAAGCGGGGGAAACATTTAATATAGAAGAAAGAAAAGAATATATTCTAGCTAAATAATTAACGAATTTGTGTACATGCATGTTTAATAAGTGTTTTTGAGTCTCAACAATAACAATCAAATAACTAATTATTAATTAATTGTTCATAATGAAACCACGTGTGAATAATATGTAATTGAGTATAATATTTCTGACCAGCAAACTAGAGAAGCGGGGGTGCTTGAGAAGAGTTTTAGGGGCGTTGGCCTTGGCAACATCCGGTTGAATCTTGTACTTTGAACCCATGATTGCTATCACATGCACGTTGAAGTTTGGTTCATGGAACATCCGCCCAGCTGGGCTCACTGGCTCTTCTAATTCTCCTTCATGATCTATTATTCCTTTGCTTTTTTTAACTTTTGTTTCTATAGCTTTCAGAGCTGGCTTTCTCCATCTTATTCCTTCTTCAGACTCCATAATATTATTCAGCAAATTATAATATTAGAGCAGCGTCACTCAAGTTGTGTAGTAGCACTAGATCTTTTATATATATATATATATATATATATATATATATATATTATATGTATATGCCTGTATGTTTATGTATATTACAAATATATATATTCTATATATTGGTCTGAAATTCTTTGGTTGGATGAGCCTCACAACAACTTTGCACAACCACCATATCCAAGCAATTTAATGTTTCCATTAAATGATTGCCAAGGGGCTCTGTGTTCCCTTACATGTCAATTATGCGGCCACAACATATCATGAAACCGCATGGTTTACTATAATTAAGCCAAATAAAATCTAAATCCGTGAAGAAATGTTCATATATATCACGATGGGATTAGACATATATTGTTCTTTAATTAGAGTTTTAATTGACATCTAGTCTAGAGTTCCAAATCAAAATCAAAATCAAAGTCCTACATTACCATCTGGCAGCAGTGTAGATAGGGATAAGCAATATTTTTGTTGTCACTTGCATGTATAGTAATTATGGAGAATTAATATGCCAATTTGACAATATAGGTAGTTGTGAAGCTAGCAATTATATTATGAATTCAAGAATGTCAACTGGGATTTTTGTGGGCTATAACTGCGATCCAGCTCATCGGGAAAATAGTCATTTTTCTTTTGGCAGCCATATTTATGATGACCAACTAGTTTTTAATTTGTCTATTGGGAAGAGGGAAAACTATCTGCTAGTTTTTATTATTTGTCTGTTGAGAAGTGGGGAATGGATCGGTGCATTTTGGGATGTACATATGGATTGGTAAGTTCCAGGTGGCTTTATATTTTTTTTTTGTTTCTTTTTTTTTTACTCACCATATGAGAGATTTAAACTATACATTTTATAAATTAGGCGTCAAATTTATAGTTATATTATGCTTAGTAAGCACTCTATTTTTTTTTTTTTAAAGATTCTGTTCTCAAAGTTTTTTTAAGAATAATTCTAAAGTTGTTTACTTGTTTAATAACGCATGAGACAATAAAAATAAAATAATAATAATAATAATAACAACAACAACATATATAACACAGCTTTTTTTTTATTTTTTTGTTTTGAAAATAGGACTCCAAATTAAGAAAATACAAATATCAGTTTCGACTCAAATGTCCACAAATTATAAGAAAATCACTATTCTAATAAGCAATCAGATCCATCAATAAATTTGAATGAAATGCTTAAGAGAAAGAAGCGTTTACCGAGTTCTAAAATCAAACACTCATTAAGGTACACTAAATATTGAGCACGCATGGTTCTTGGACAATTTCTCTACATAAATTTGATCAATCGAAATCGAGGGACCTGCAACACTAAGGCCAAATAAAAGATCACTAAGACACAAATCTAGCGGTATGAAAACAGACACAAAAAGGGGAAAACCCCCATTTTTAAAAAAAAAAAAAAAAAAAAAAAAAAAAATGAAACACACACACACACACAAAAAGCAAAAGAAAACCACATGGGACAATTATTGCCGAAGGAATTGTTGAGGAGCTTGCAAAGATGCATGGCGAAGGCGGAAAATATCAGCAAATAGCGGCATTTGGCCCTCATCAATCACCACTGTGGCCGGATACCAACCCCACCACCGCCCAAAGAAGCCAGTTATCAAGTGGAAAAAAACCATGGGGGCGCTCAACCACTAGACGGAGGACACGTCAGAAAATATCGGCACCCAACCACCAATCCCAAGAATGAAGTTTTAAGGCCGGAAGTCCAGCGACATGCTCGGAGGTGGCCCGGTGCTCCGACTGATGTTCACTGTTCTTTTCTCTCTCTTTCTTTTCGTACTGTTCTTTGGCTAATAATAATCATCCATTACCTTCCTTAGGGCTTAGATAAATTTTGTATCCTTCCTCCAATTTAGGTTTTATAAGTAATGTGTTTGTGTAAATTAAAACGTTTATCAACAACAACAACAACAAGAAGTGCATGAGACAGCATTTTCAATTGTGAAACCTAACATCCATTACCTTGCCTAATCAGAACAATTTCATATCCGTCCTTCAACTTTAGGCTTCATATATAACAATGCGTTTTTCAATTTACAACGTTTTTTAAAATTTGTAACAACTAACATTCGTCAATTTTATAAATAAGATAAATAAGATAATGTCTACGCCTATGTGGCACACACCATCAAAATAGGAAAAATAATTCCGTAAAACATACAAATTGTAAGGGATTATGTGGTTGTTTAAGCGCCCGAATAAGCCTTAAAATCTTTCCTAAAGAAACCCTAATAATATCACAAAATTATGAAATTCTTCCTTTGTCAAATTTGAGGCAGGGCACCCAGCATAACCGTTCGCTGTTTATTTTAACATTAGATTATGTTTGAAAAGTTAGGAAGATTGAAGAATAAAATGAACTTCGGGAATTCAGGGTGTGATTTTTTTCTCATATTAATTATTATTAAGGATCTCATGTTATTAATATTCTTTTTGTTTTTTATATCATGGTTGTGTGGTTATGTTACTGTTTACCCTTTTATTTTTATATTACAAAAAGAATTTGACTTGCATATTTTCCTTTTCTTCTATTTTTTGTGTATCTTTAATAATATCATAATACTTCAATTAAAATATTTTAATTAATAAGATCTTTTAATTAGTGTGGCATGAGATTTTATTGAATTAACATTATAATTAATGTAACATGATGTTATAAGGGACATGAAAGAAAAATATACTTTTATGATAAATTAAAAAAACTAACATTGTTGTAAAATTTAATTTCGCCTTTACCATGGAACTCTAACATTAATCATACGATTGCATTGCAAAGTTTATAACCTATTTAAGTGGCGCCTTATTCAGTTTGATTAGCAAAAATTAAAAAATAAAAATAAAAAATAAAAAGTGGCGCCTTATTGAAGAGGGGTGGGGACCTACACTAGGTGCCGTGTAAGTGCATGAGGCAATTAAATAATTGAAAGTCTTAATTGAAACGAAATTCTGCCACGAATAACAGAGCAAAACTTTAGTCAATGTTGGTTCAGTTTTTAATAATAATCCAAGAAAAAGTTATTTGAATAATAAGCTTGCCAATATTAATTGCAATTGAACTTCAAGTAGCTGGGAGTTGATTTATCAGCTATAATTAATGCACTTTAATAAAAGCAAATAAATTTACGAGATTCTACAATAGAAATTGTACTTTATAATCTAAATCAACAGGAAAGGGATCCGTTCAAATATTTTTGAAATATTTAGAGCAGCTAAATAAGTTAAATGATAGACTCAAGCGATTTACAAAAAAAAAAAAAAAAAAAAAAAGG
>NW_010360877.1:80703-111368 GCF_000414095.1 Morus notabilis | reverse complement strand
AAAAAACAAAAGAATTTAAAAAAAAAAAAAAAAAAAAAAAAAGGGTACATAATCATATGAACACAATTGGAAAAGAAGGAGAGAACGAATAGATGCACTCTTGTTCTAATCAAGATCAAAAGATACAAAAATATTAAAACTAACAATATACTTAATCCGCATAATTGTTTACACGGAAATGACAACAAAATTCAATATTGACGTAAAAGTACTTTAAATTTATTTAAATTTCTTAGCGAGAAAAGAAATTATAATTTTCACCGAAGATTTCATAATAATAAGAAATATCACAAGAAATATTTTTTGAGACAACAAAACAAGGAAAAATATTTAGATTTTAATTTTTTAATACTTAAAATGTCCCCTATATTTTGTTAAAATACCACTTTCACTCTTTTTATTACTTTTTATTACTTTTTATTACTTTTTATTATATAAATACCTAAAACACCCATTGTGTTTATAAAAGCTTATTCAAAACACCTAAATCAGTTAAATTATTGAAAATGCATGATTATCCTTTCTAATTTATGTTAAATGTTATTTTAGATATGATTTAACTAAAAAATTAAACAAAATTTTAAAAAAAGCTCAAATAATCAATAAAATACTTCATTTATTTTGGGAGCTTTTATTTTTTTAAATTGATTTTATTTGACATTCTAGTTTAATAATATTTTGAATTGTATTTAATAAAGATTGGAAAAGGTCATATTGATTCTTTAAAAAATTTAATTTGGTTCATAGGGTGTTTTGAGTCTGTTTTATAAACACGGTGGTCTTTTAGGTATTTGCATAATAAAAGAGGCGAAATTTGTATTTTTGACAAAATAGAAGGAGCGGTTTTGGTATTATTCTTTTGAGAAAATTGTTGAACTTACTCTCAAAGTGCATGAGTCTGAATTTTTACTCTTTATTCTTAGTTAATACCTTTTTGCTAATATAGTTATTTGATTAAAAAAGATATTAATCAAGAGTGATGAGTAAAAATCTAGACTCATGCACTTTAATGGGTATTTGTCTTTTTTTTTTTTTTTGAGAGAAAGAGAGAAATAGGCCTGATTCGGGGGAGAACAAAAATTAATAGCTCAAGATTAGAAATAGTTAGTAAATAGACCATTAAGATGTAAATTTAGATTTAACACTTAGTTGAATGACAAAATTACCCCTAATAAAATGTCAAGAAACCCTAATTTTTTGTTTTTGCTAATCCAGGAAACCTTAATTTAAATCCCTATCACACAATCTCTATTTTTTCTCCCTCTCTCTCCTCCTTTCTGTACGATGAGCGGCCACTGTCAACTCTTCTTTCGCATCTCCAAAAACAGCTTCTGGCATTGACATAATTCCAGCAATGGTTGTTCCTTGAGATGGCCAGCCTCATTGCGAGCCAGATCGCCGCAACGAAGGCCTCTCTATTGGCCGGAGTTGCGCCGCCAAGAAGCAGACATGTCTAAGATCCCTGTTGGAATTGTGCAAGTGTAAATATAAAAAACCTAATAACTAAAGTCCCACATAGAAAACTTATAGGGTGGAGTAGCACTTTATAAGCCAACACACATGTGAGTGGGTTGATGAAGTGGCAACGAGAGAGTCTCTTGTGGCTCGCACACACGCATGTGCGCGGCGTTGGCAGTGAGGCTGTAGAGGCGCTTTTGGCGTGTGTAGAAAATACTTAAAATAATATATTTTTAAAAAAAAATTGGATTTCAAAACATAAATTTATTTTGTTTTTTATTTTTGAAAGGTTACAACCTTTCAGAAACAATGTATTTTTTGAATTTTAAATTAACTGAAAGGATAAAACAATTCTGATTGGGTAGCAGTTTTTCTAACAGGTGTAATTAAAGGTTGCCATTAAAGTTATAAATAGAGAACACGTTTTTAGAAAAAAAAAAATTTTGAAAATTTATTCTCTTCTCCTTCCTAGGAAAAAAACATTCTCTGTTCTTTGTGTTTTCTTCACTTTTGCTTATCACAGAAACACTTTGAAAGGCTTGTCATATCTTGTAAGCGATTTGCTGTTCAAACCCTTAAGCAATCTCAAGAAGAGAGGGGGCGAATAACTCTTTAAGGAAAGCGTAATTTCTACGTGTTTCAAGTCTTCATTATTAAATTTCCAACAATCTTAAAGTAATATTTTTTTCAAATGGAGACTGAAACCACTATTGCCACAATTAAACTGATGAATCAAGATTTGGTGAAACTAGATCGGTTTGACGAGATGAATTTTACTCGCTGACAAGACAAACTGAAATTCCTGTTGACCGCTCTGAAGATTTTCTATGTTCTTGAACCTGATTTGGAACCAATTCCAAAACCTTCAGACAATGACATCGACGAACTGAAGGCAGAACGAAAGAAGCGATAGGAAGATGAACACATGTGTCGTGGACATATTCTCAACGCGATGTTAGATCGTCTATACGACCTCTACACCAACACTCCGTCTGCAAAAGAGATTTGGAACGCACTGGAATTCAAATATAAGGCAGAGGTGGAAGGTACCAAAAAGTTTCTAATTTCAAAATATTTTGATTTTAAAATGGTTGATAATCAACCTGTTTTGCCTCAAGTTCATGAATTACAAGTTATTGTTAACAAATTAAGGGCTGTGAAAATAGAATACTCAATAGAATTCCTTTAAAGAAAAACAAAATCTCTCCACATGAGTTATGAAAAGGGAGAAAACCCAATATAGGTTATTTTAAAGTGTGGGGGTGTCTTGCTTATTACAAAAATACCGATCCTAGAAGGACGAAGTTAGGTCCTAGAGGGATAAGAAGTGCATTTGTAGGATATGCTACAAATAACAAAGCATATAGACTCTTAAATTTAGAGTCTAAGGTTATAATAAAATTACGAGATGCAGAGTTTTTTGAGAATTTATTAATTTCTGGTGATAATTCTCAAGCTCCTACAAATGAGATATCTCATGAAGGAAATTCTTTCATTGAAAGGTCACAAGTAGAGTTAACTCCTAATATTCATGAGGAACCTTGTAAACCTCGAAGAAGTAAATGAGTCTATGGCTTCGAAGGATTCTGCTTTTTAGAAGGATGTAATAAATGATGAGATGGATTTTATTATGCCTAACCACACTTGGAAACTTGTCGATTTACCACCCGGTTCTAAGTCTATTGGATGTAAATGGGTATTTAGGAAAAAGTACCATACTGATGCCACTCTAAATACATTTAAGGCTAGATTAGTAACTAAAGATTATCAACAAAAAGAAGGAATTGACTATTTTAATACATATGGGCATGTTGCAAGAATAACTTCAATTAGGATCTTGTTTGCTTTAGCATCTATATATGATATTTATGTTCATCAAATGGAGGTTAAAATAACGTTTTTAAATGGAGATCTCAATGAGGAGATCTACATAGAACAACCGGAAGGTTTTGTTCAACCTGAAAATGAATATAAAGTGTGTAAACTTGTCAAATCTTTGCATGGGCTAAAGCAAGCACCTAAACAATGACATGAAAAGTTTGATTATGCTATTCTTTCAAATGGATTCATTCATAATACTGCAAACAAATGCTTATATACAAAAGGGTGTGATAAGTAAATTATCTTTGTATGTCTTTATGTTGATGATATGTTGATCATCAGCAATGACATAAGTGGCATAATAGAAACAAAGAGGTTTCTATCTTCCTCATTCAAAATGAAAGATCTTGGAGAAGTTGATACGATCTTAGGTATCAAGGTTATGCAAAATAGTGGGGGTTTTACATTGAGTCAATCGCACTATATTGAGCAAGTGTTGAACATGTTTAATCACTTAAAAATTAAGGATGCAAACACACCATTTGATCCAAGCTTGAAACTTCTAAAGAATGAAGGAAAGGCAGTTGCCCAACTTGAGTATGCAAGTATTATAGGAAGTCTTATGTATGCGGAACAGTGTACAAGACCTAATATAGCATTTGCAGTTAGTAAATTAAGCAGATTTATTAGCAACCCAAATTTTGAGCACTGGCATGTTATTGCTAGGGTTCTTAGTTATCTAAAGAAGAGTAAAAACCTAGGTATTCAGTATACAAAGTTCCCTGTTATATTAGAAGAATATTCAAATGCTAGCTGGATATCAAGTGTAGAAGACAACAAATCTACTTCAGGTTGGGTGTTCACTCTTGGAGAAGGTGTAATTTCTTGGAGATCTAAGAAATAAACTTTTATTACACACTCAACCATGGAGTTAGAATTTGTTGCATTAGCAGCAATAGGGAATGAAGCAGAGTGGCTTAGGAATCTTCTATTAGAAATCCCTTTGACTTCTAAGAATGTATCGGCTACACCTATACATTGTGATAGTCAAGCCACTTTAGCACATGCATACAGTGAGGTATATAATGGAAAAACTAGACAGATTAGTCTAAGATATGAATATGTGAGAAAGTTAATTAAAAGTGGTATCTCACTCACATATGTGAAATCCACTGTCAATTTGGCAGATCCTTTTACCAAGCCTCTTACAATAGATTTGATAAAGTCAACATCTAGAGGGATGGGGCTGAAGCTCCTAGAATGATAGTCTACCTTTAATGGCAACCCAACCTAACACTGTGAAATGACTAGTTTTAGGTTCAAAGGGTACAAACAAATCATTGTTTGTGGATATTTTCAGCACTATACGTTTAGCCCTATCTACAGAACATTAGTGCTGGTTGTTACAGTTTGAGGGTTGAGTAATTTAAAAAAAAAAAAAACAAAACTCTTAATGAAGTTCGATCTAAGAGACAAGTATCTTAAATGTAACGAGGATACTGGAAGAACTTCACCTATATGAACTTAGAGGTGGTGTCGCCTCAAGTGAGAGTTAGAGTTTCTCTCTTAAAAGTTCATGAAACAGGATGAGCACAAGGCCATTA
Source organism: Morus notabilis (assembly GCF_000414095.1). NCBI lineage: Eukaryota > Viridiplantae > Streptophyta > Magnoliopsida > Rosales > Moraceae > Morus > Morus notabilis. The sequence goes on along the minus strand of NW_010360877.1, from coordinate 106,485 downwards.
AAAGTGCTAAGGGAGTTTTGTGTAGAATAAAAGAACACATGAATGTTTATGTGTGTAGTGTCACCGATTTTTGTTAAAGGAATAACTAGTTCAAAGTTTTATACTACCAGGGATTTCGACAATTACCTTATGGTACTTATATTAAGGTAGGGTTCAAATCTAACAATACCTTATTGTATTCATAAACATTTTTTTTTAGTTTCTAGGTGATCTATTTATATTTATACTTGAACAAGTGGGAATTGTTCAAGTGTAAATATAAAAAACTTGATAACTAAAGTCCCACATAGAAAACTTATAGGGTGGAGTAGCACTTTATAAGTCAACACACATGTGAGTGGGTTGATGAAGTGACAACGAGAGAGTCTCTTTTGACTTGCACGCACGCGTGGCGTGAGCAATGAGGCGCTATTAAAATAATATTTTAAAAAAAAATTCAGATTTCAAAAAATAATTTTTTGTTTTTGTTTTTGAAAGGTTACAACCTTTAGTGTATTTTTTTAATTTTAAATTAACTGAAAGGATATAACCTTTCTGATTAGGCAGCAGTTTCTCTAACAGGTATAATTAAAGGTTGCCATTAAAGTTATAAATAGAGAACACGTTTTTAGAAAAAAAATATTCTGAAAATTCATTCTCTTCTCCTTCCCAGAAAAAAAAAAAAAAAACGTTCTCTATTCTTTGCGTTTTCTTCACTTTTGCTTAGTGCAAAAACACTTTAAAAGGCTTGTCATATCCTGGAAGCAATTTGTTGTTGAAACCCTTAAGCAATCTCAAGATGAGAGGGGGCAAATAACGCTTTAAGAAAAACCTAATTTTTACGTGTTTCAAGTCTTCATTACTAATTTTCTAACAATCCTGATGGCGAATGGAACGATAATGACAGAGTCACAATCTCCTCGATAGAGTCACAATCTCCTCGACAGAGTTCTCGGTGCATGGCTTGAAGAGAGAGTGGATGGTGGAGAAAGAGAAAGAGAGGGGTAGTGAAGGTGTTTGACTGCAGAAAGGGAATAGAAAAAAAAATTGAAAAAAACAAAAAATGACTAAAAAGAAAAAACTGTAAAAACTAGGAACTAAGGGTATTATCGGAAAGTAAACCATTTTAAATTTTAAATGGCCTATTAAATTTCTAATGTTTTGTAAATAGACTATTTACTTTTTAGGTTTTATAAGTTGGCCTATTTACTACAAGTTTTTTATTTTTTTATAAATATTATAGTTAACATTTCAGCCTAATGGACTGGGGACAATTGCCTATACAGGCCCAAGACTTACACAGATTAGGGGATCTTGCCCATCGGGTAAAGAGTACTCTTGTCCCACCTAGGCTATGATATTGATGATGGATTGGGCTTACTCTCGAGGAAACTTGTAGTAAATAATGTTATTGTTATCAAAGTAAGTAGATAAATGTTTGAAATAAATAGCAGTAAATTGCAAAGTTACTAATTTATTAGAAGTAAAAAATCTTTTAGAGGCATAATGGTATTATTAAACATTTGTATTTAAAGGTAGTAATTGCTTTCTCGTCGTTCTCAACTGTCCCTTGCCAGCTAGGCTTCACCCTCATTTCTGTACATGTCTAGACAATGGCTTCTACAGTACATCGAGCTTCATACCGTCTAGAAAAAAACTTGGAAAGAAACTAGCAATCACCAATTTCCTCAATTCGGCCGCGGTAAAAGACTCTTAACTTAAAATTAATTTTGATTGCCTTTATTTTAGCAGTGAAAATTTACAAAATCGCCAAAATGATAACTAACTCATGAATTGAAATGACAAATCCACCAAAAACAACCGAGATCACTACAACCACTACAACCAAGTTTCCTGGAGGTCTTCTAAAGTTAAAAAAAAAATGATGAAAAATTGAGGATATGTTAGAAATGTAAAAAAAATTTGACAATTGTTAGTAAGGCTATAATTTACCCTTCAGTTAACCTTATTTTTCACTTGTTTCTTTCCAGCTAAATACATGAATGACACTTTTACTGATTAGGATTAGTTTATGGGAGTCACTTCTATCTTTACTTACTCTTTTTATCTAGAAATGTGAGTGAGATTCGAACGCCCCACCCAAATTTGAAATTGATGAATGGGAGAGGGACTCTCAATCCTGATAGAAATATTAAATTATTATTCTACCCCTAATTTACTTATAAATATAAAATTCAAAATAAATTTCAAAAATAATTATTTCAACAAATTTTTAGTATTTTATTACCTTATATTATAAAATTAGCTTAATTATTGATAACTCTAATATAATAAATATGTACTTTATTTTGTTTATTAAAATTAATAATATACGTTAATTTTTAACACTTCATTATTAATTATTTTATATTTATTTTATTCGCATTTTGACAATTTATTTTTACATTCTAAATAATTGTGCAATTTATATTTATTATTTTATTTTCCTATTATTATAATAAATATTTTAGTCATAATTAACTTTAATATATCAAATACATAATTTTTTCAAATAAAAATACAAAATGTAAAAGGTATATTAGCACGTTTTGCAATAGTTTAGTGTCAGTAAACAAAAAATAATGAGATTCAATTTGACTCTGATTCCAATCCTATAATCAAGTAAACAACTTATTTTGACTCCAAATTACTTATTCTGAATTCTATCTATTTTGATTCACGTTTATTTTGAATTTGAACATCTTGTCATGTTCGATTGTCGTATCCTTTTGTTGTGGAGTGTGAAGAGTACACGATATTTTGGTAGAAGTTACTCCATTCCAAGTTTGAATCTTTACGTACCAGCAGAGTAGCTTACAGTTACAGCTAATTACTGACTGTAGAAAAGGCAAAAAGAAAATGATCAGGCACTATAATTGCTCAGTAACATCGGGTTGATGGATAGTGGACCCTGTACGTGCAGGACTCACATGCGAGACTTGATGAGACTATTGAGAACAACATTATCAGCATTGTCCACCCGATCCAAGAGTTTCTTTTTCAACAAAAAAAGACAAGACAAAACATATCATTTTCTATAAGATTACTCCATTCATCTCTTTTACTTTCAACTGTTTCGAGTAAATATTACACTTCATGACTACCGGATTCCCCAAGTGGTTCGCTGGCTACGTACGTACATGCCATGCAATCTGCATTGGTTACAGAATTCAGATCTATTATCTCAATTTTTTTTATCTCATTAACTATTCTTTTATCACTTAATACTAAAAAAACCTAAGCAAGTAAATAAAATGTTAAAATTTAATTGGAGGAACAGCTGAAATGAAAATGAGATCGCACAAGTCAACTCTTAGCTACATCCGACTCCGACTGACTCCTGCCAAAGTGCTGGACCCCATAGCCTTGGCAATCTCTTTCAACACAAACTTTTGAATCTTCCCAGTCGAAGTCTTCGGAAGCTCTTCCTTAAACACTACCGATTTCGGCACCATGTAATGCGGCAACTTCCTCCTGCAGTACTCGAAGATCTCCTCCTCCGTCGGCTTTCTTGTCGCTCCATTTTTCAACGACAGGAAAGCACACGGCGTCTCCCCCCAGAACTCATCCGGCCGTGCCACTACTGCCGCCTCGTGAACTGCCGGATGTGCATAGAGCGCCGACTCCACCTCCACACTGCTCACGTTTTCTCCCCCACTTATAATCACATCCTTTGATCTGTCCTTGATCTCCATATACCCGTCTGAATGCATCACCCCCACATCGCCTGTGTATAACCATCCCTTGCTATTTATACATCTTTCAGTAGCCTCAGAGTCTTTAAGGTACCCTAACATAACGCACCCTCCTCTTACAACTATCTCCCCCAAGCTCATTCCATCTCTCTTCACGCTCATACCTGTGTTTGGATCAACAATGTCGATCTCTGCCGTTGCCGTCGTCCTCACACCTTGTCGGGACTTTAGCCGGGCACGCTCCGTCGCGGGAAGCCTATTCCACTCATGTTTCCAGGCGCACGACACCACAACTCCCATTACCTCGGTCAGTCCGTATCCGTGACAGACTATGAAACCTAACGACTCGGTCCGGTGGAGCACAGGAGCTGGCGGCGGTGCGCCGCCGGTCATGATGTGGACCGGGTTTTTGAGGGGTTCGACGTCGGGAGTGTTGGACAACATGTTGAGCACGACGGGTGCACCGCCCATGTGAGTGACGCTGTGCCGTCTGATGAGGTGGAAGATCGTGGGACCGTCGAATTTTCGGAGGCATACGTTTGTGCCGCCGACGGCCGCCATTCCCCAAGGGTAGCTCCAACCGTTTGAGTGGAACATGGGGAGCGTCCAAAGATATACAGGCTGCTTGGGCACTCCCCAGTCTATGAGTGAGTCAAGAGCGACGATGAAAGCCCCTCTGTGGCAATGGACGACACCCTTAGGAGACGATGTTGTACCGGAGGTGTAATTCAATACTATCGGGTCCCACTCGCTCTTCGGTCGGACCCACCGGAACCCCGGATCACCATTCGTCACCAGGTCTTCGTAACTACAAAGAAAGCGATCATGAAGTTGATCATCAACGTCAGGAGCCGAGTCGGTGATGAGAACAGGAAGAGGAATCGGAGTGTTGAGTGGGAGCATTGAGATGGCGTCGAGGACAAGGTTTTGTGAGAGTTGGTCTACAAAGACAAGCTTGGACTCGCTATGGCCGAGCATGACGGAGACGGTGTGGGCATCCAGGCGTGTGTTGATGTTGTTGAGAATGGCGCCGGCCATGGGGACGGCAAAGTGGAGCTCGTACATGGCCGGGACGTTTGCAGCGACGACGGAGACGACTTGGCCACTCTTGATTCCGAGAGAAACGGCAATGGAGGAGGCCACGCGCAAGCACCGCTGGTGGGTTTCCGACCATGTGTAGGAGGTGTCATTGTAGACAACAGAAGGGCAGTCGCCATAGACGATCGCCGCTCTTTCCAGGAATCCCAGTGGGGTTAGTGGAGAAGAGTTCGCCGGGTTTGGTTTTAGGTTTTCCATAAGTTATAATGGCATGCAAAAGCACGTTGGAAAATTAACGAAATGAATAGGAATGAAAATTTATGTAATGCAAAGCTCTGATCACCTCTCTAAGCTTTTGTAACATATATATTCGTTTTGCATTATTATTATTATTATTATTATTATTATATATGCAATGAATTTTCTGGACGTGCGAATATATTTGTTAGGAGCAGGAAGATCACATGTTAGCATGTGGCTAGGAAAGAGAGAGAAAAATTACACCAACTTTGTGTGCGGTGTATAATGGTTCCGTTCCGTAGTGTCTTGTCTGTACTCTGTACTGGTGAGTCTGCATTCTAGCCAGTATTTAATCTGCATTTGCAACAGAAAATGATTATTACGTGCAAATATTTTGATTAACACTGATAAGATTATGCGATAATATCACTCGTTTTGGCTCTGAGGTCGAACAGACGAGAGAGTGATCAAGCTTTAATTATCTACCACTACTTTGGAAAAAGATAATCAAATGATTGCATTGTAATGCTGCATGCCCAGCCATACTGAACGTGATTCTCACTAATAATTAAATCCCACCCATATGTCATCTGCGTGGGCTTGCCCCCTCCGGCAAGAATGCATTCTACCCATCATTTCCACCATCACCAGTGGGCCCCTCAATCCGGATCAACATGATAGAGATTTTATTTTATCTTATCTATAATTGGACCGATAAGCCTTTTTTTCCCCGACAAATGAATCAGTTAGTTGTTGAAGTTTTCATTTTTTTTAAACTCTTTTATTGAGACATGTAGAATTAATTTTTGACTGTTAAATTTAATTAAAATTACTATAGAGAACAAGAGTTTTTGCTGCAGATTTTATAACTGAAAAGTCAAGAAATTAAATACCGATAATTCATTTTTTAACATATTAAAGAAACTCCCTTGTTAGCGTTCAATATATATTCCGTAATGATCATTATTTAAATAGAGACCACATTTTACACAGACAAATGAAAATAAATAGATGTGAGTAGAATTTTTAAGTCCAATCCGACTATTTAACCCTTTTTTTTCCTTTTTCTAAAAGTGTATTAATGTCATCAGATTTATCTCCGTCGGTGTTATCGGTGGATGTAGACGACAAAGTCCCACGCTGGCCAATTAAATGTGCATCGTTTTTATTTTTTTAATGAGAAATATTAAATGTGCTCAGTATTGCTATCAATTTCGCTTGTTTATATTATTTTTAGATTTTTAGATACGTGTGTAATAATTTGTGTATCACCTCAGATGAGTCCATATCTCTTATCCGAATTTCATGTCTATTGACTGCCCAATATTATTTTGACATATAATCTAATTTTGATATATAATTTAAGGATAACTAGGTTTGAAATATGGTGATTTGAACTTCTTTGATTTAAAATGAAAAGTTTAAAAAACGTATTTTAATTTTTAGTTCAAACCATTGAAAACAAAAGGAGTGCTAAATTCAAAACATCAACCGTAGGAAAATTTATCAAAAACTGGTTTGAACCAACTTTAGTTTAGTTCAAACTAAAGTTAAACTTGTTTACCAAACAGACCATAAATTTAAGAATTTAATCGCATAATAAAAATATTAAACATTAAAATTACTTAAACATTTAAATAGGTTATGAAAATAGTATTAGAGGGACATTCAGTAAGACAGAAAAATATGTCTCAAAACAAAACAACACATCTTATTCCAAACTGAGCTCTGAATATTGGATTTGGGACGTTTTAGGCAGTTAGTTAGTTTAGAGTTTGTTGTTAGTTTTCTAGAATCTGTTAGTGCTTAGTTATGTACAAATGTAACTTACACTTGCTCTCGTACATTAGTATCTATACTTGTACTTGTAACACTGTTCAATTAATTCAGAGTGAAGAATTCATTCATTCTTGGCTTCTCTGTTTTTGCTTATTCCTATTTTCTCTCGTAATATGGTATCAGAGCACTTTTCGCTCACTATTTTATTTTTTTTTTCTCTCGATTCTTCTTCCGCAAGATTGTTGAATGTTCTTCAATTTCTTCACGAATTGATCCTCTTCCTCAACATTCTTCAATTTCCGGTTGAGTTTCTTCTTCAATCTCCATGGGAACTCTGAAATCTGGTGATTCTACTTCTTCTGGCAAGCCCGCCATTGATGATCCCTTGAGTCCATATTTCCTTCATCATTCCGACAGCCCTGGTCTTGCGCTTGTCTCACAACAGCTGACTGGAGATAACTACGCCTCCTGGAGTCGAGCGATGATAATTGCTCTTTCGGTGAAGAACAAGCTAGGGTTCATCGACGGTTCTATTCTGAAACCAGAAGGTACTGATTTGAACCTTCTTAATTCATGGACCAGAAATAATAATGTCGTTATTTCCTGGATTTTGAATTCCGTATCGAAAGAAATCTCTGCGAGTATAATTTTCTCAGAATCTGCTTGTGAAATTTGGACTGATCTTAAGGATCGATTCCAACAAAGTAATGGACCTAGAATTTTTCAGCTTCATCGTGAACTGATTAATCACAATCAGAATCAAAATTCTGTTAGTGTTTATTTCACTAAATTGAAAGCGTTGTGGGAGGAATTGAGCAATTTCCGCCCTAATTGCACTTGTGGAAAATGCACTTACGGTGGAGTAAAGGATTTAACTTTCTATTTCCAAATGGAGTACGTTATGTCTTTTCTAATGGGATTGAATGACTTTTTCTCTCAAGTTCGTGGTCAGTTGTTGCTTCTGGATCCCATTCCGCCCATAAACAAAGTGTTTTCTCTTATTTCTCAAGAGGAACATCAAAGGACGGTTAGCAATCAAGTCACCTCTGGGAATTTTGATCCTGTTAACAATTCGGCCTTTGTTGTTCGCAATGATGTTGGTAAGAAGCCCAGTGGAGAGGCAGGTTTTTCTGGTGGAAATCGTTATCCAAAGAAGGAAAGGCCTTTCTGTACCCATTGTAATTACCATGGTCATACTGTTGATCGGTGTTACAAGCTCCATGGTTACCCTCATGGATTCAAGCAGAAACAAAAAGGCCAGAATGTTTCAGTTAATCAGCTTTCTAATAAGTCTGTTTCTGAAGACCAGAGCACTAGAGACGTTGGGGGTTTCATCAAGACCTTGAATGACAATCAATATCAGCACCTGATGAGCATGCTTTCCTCTCATTTGGCTGCTTCAGTTACAACTCCTAATCAGCCAGATGATTCCTCAAGTACACATTTGGCAGGTGTATGTTTTTCTGTCCGTTCGGCATCTTATCTTTCTTCTGAACATATTTGGATTATTGATTCTAGAGCTTCCAAGCACATTTGTTTCAATGCAAATGTTTTCCTTTCTATGAGGCCTATAAGAAATGCGTGGGTCACTCTGCGTAATAATGTTAGTTTTCCGGTTAGTCTTTGTGGAGATGTGAAACTAAATAACCAACTCATTCTCAAGGATGTTTTGTTTGTTCCCCAATTCAAATTTAATTTGATCTCTGTGAGTGCTCTAAGTGCTACTGCTCAGCTTACTTTCGAGTTTTTCCCTGATCACTTCAAGGTTCAGGATCTTGCCAGCTGGAGGATGATTGGCAAGGGTGATAGAGTTGCAGACTTATATGTGTTCTTAACAGGTTCCCTTCCAAATTCTTTGCAAAACACTTTTCCTAAAAGTGTAAATAATGTTTCTTTTCATACTTGGCATTGTCGATTGGGCCATTTATCTTCCAAAGTACTTGGAGTTTTGAAAAACACTTTACATTTTCCTGATCCATTTTGTAATAACAATAGTCCCTGCTACATTTGTCCATTGGCAAAGCAGCGAAGATTGCCCTTTGTTTCTCATAATCATAAATCACAATTTCCTTTTGATCTTATACATTGTGATATATGGGGCCCTTATCATTTGAGTGCTAAGTCTGGTCATAGATTTTTCCTCACTCTTGTTGATGATTGTACCAGATTTACATAGGTTTTCCTTCTTAAACACAAGTCTGATGCAATCAAGATTTTACCCCATTTCTTTAATTTGATCCATACTCAGTTTGACAGCAGAATAAAGGCTTTTCGTTCTGATAATGCTAAGGAGCTGGATTTTTCTGAATTTTTCTCTGACAAGGGTGTTTTACATCAATTTTCGTGTGCTGATCAACCTCAACAAAATTCTGTTGTGGAGCGTAAACACCAACATCTCCTGAATGTTGCACGGGCATTGTATTTTCAGTCAAGAGTCCCACTTTCTTTTTGGAGTGAATGTGTCCTTACAGCGGCATTTCTCATAAATAGGACCCCTTCCCCTTTCCTTGGCAACAAGTCTCCTTTTGAACTGCTCTATAAAACTTCTGTGAATTACTTGTCACTTCGGGTGTTTGGTTGTTTGACTTTTGCCTCAACTCTACCAACTCACAGAAAGTTTGACCCTCAAGCTCGGGTTTGTGTTTTCTTGGGTTATCCAACAGGCATGAAAGGATACAAGTTGTATGATGTGAAGACAAAATAATTTTTTATTTCTTGAGATGTTGTGTTTCATGAGGATATTTTCCCATTTCATACTGTTGTTCACACAGATTCTTTGGTGGATCCTTTTGCTGATCTTGTTTTGCCCTCTTCGTCACTTGACTCTATCCCATCTTCATTTCAGCCTCAAATTGTTTCTCCTCCATCTCCCTCTCCAGAATATGGTTCTACTTCAGCCATAGTTCCACTGAGACGTTCTTCCAGGGTCATCCATCCGCCTTCTTATCTTCGTGATTTCCACTGCAATTTAGTCTCTCTTCAGCCTTTTCCTCATTCCACCTCATTATATCCTTTATCTCGCCACATCTCTTATGATTCTCTCTCGTCTTCCCATAAGCATTTTGTTTTAAATGTTTCTTCTCAGTTTGAACCCCAGTTTTTCCACCAAGCAGTCAAGTTTCCACATTGGCAAGATGCTATGAATGAGGAGTTATCTGCCATGGAACTCAACAGGACGTGGTCTCTTGTTCCTTTGCATGCTGGGAAACACACCATTGGATGCAAATGGGTGTATAAAATAAAGTATAATGTTGATGGTTCCATTGAGCGATATAAAGCTTGCTTGGTTGCTAAGGGCTATACACAACAAGAGGGCGTAGATTTCACTGAAACTTTTTCCCCAGTTGCCAAGTTGGTTACTGTCAAAATTTTGCTTGCTCTAGCTGCAAGTCAAGGTTGGCAATTAGTGTAGTTAAATGTTAATAATGTTTTTTTTTTAAATGGGGATTTATTTGAAGAAGTCTACATAGATCTTCCTCTTGGATATCAAACTCAGGAAATATTGGTTAATCACTCGCAGAAGCTTGTGTGCAAGCTTCATAAGTCAATTTATGGCCTTAAACAAGCTTTACGACAATGGTACTCGAAGTTTTCTCAAGCCTTGATCAAGTTTGGTTTCACTCAATCCAAATCCGATTATTCTCTTTTTTTTAAAGGCTCGGGGACCAATTTTGTAGCCTTGTTGGTTTACGTTAATGACATCATTATTATTGGTCCGTCTCATGTTGTTATTACTTCTCTCAAGGAGTTTTTGCATACTCAGTTCAAACTCAAAGATCTCGGTCCCTTGAAGTATTTCCTTGGCCTCGAGATTGCTTGGGCTTCCAAGGGTATTGTCCTTTCTCAGCGACACTATAACTTGCAGCTACTTGAAGACACGGGTTTCTTGGCCTCTAAGCCTGCGGCTGTTCCAATGGATCCTAAATCTCAGCTTAATGCTACTGATGGGGACCTTTTATCGGATCCTTCTCAGTATAGGTGCCTCATTGGCCGCTTGTTGTATCTTACTCTTTCACGTCCTGACATTACCTTTGTTGTGCATAAACTCAGCCAGTTTTTGTCCAGGCCACGGGTTCCTCACTTGCAAGCCACTCATCATCTTTTAAGGTATCTTAAGAATAAGCCTGGGCAGGGTTTATTTTTCTCTTCTTCTTCTTCTATGCAGCTAAAGGCGTTTTCTGATATTGATTGGGCGTCTTATCCTGACTCCCGCAAGTCGGTTACTGGTCTTTGTGTTTTTCTTGGTGATTCTTTGGTCTCTTGGAATGCCAAAAAGCAGACTACAATTGCTCGGTCCTCTGCAGAGACTGAATATCGTGCCCAGGCTGCTGTCACCAGTGAGGTTGTTTGGATTCAGCAACTTCTTGTCACTTTCAACTTTCCTATTTCTGCTCCAACTTTGTTGTTCTGTGACAATCAGGCTGCTATTCATATTGCATCACGAGCGCACCAAGCACATTGAGATTGATTACCATTTTGTGCGGGATAAAGTTGCTGATGGCACAGTTAAGCTTCTGCCCATACGTTCTCAACATCAGCTTGCATATTTATTCACCAAGCCTTTGCCTACTCCTTCATTATTTTCTTTGTTATCCAAGATGGCTGTCAAGGATATTCACAGTCCATCTTGAGGGGGAGTTTTACGCAGTTAGTTAGTTTAGAGTTTGTTGTTAGTTTTTTAGAATCTGTTAGTGCTTAGTATGTACAAATGTAACTTACACTTGCTCTCATACATTAGTATATATACTTGTACTTGTAACACTGTTCAATTAATTCAGAGTGAAGAATTCATTCATTCTTGGCTTCTCTGTTTTTGTTTATTCCTATTTTCTCTCGTAATAGGACGTTATAGTTTATTAGTCACAATTAGTAAGTGATATCATGGGTAATATGTAATATTACTCTTTGTCAAAGTTTGTGTTAATTAATTGGGTAAGTTCACAACACCAATTCTTTTTTTTCCCCCTTTTTGTTAGACTACAACTACAGTTGTGTTTGAAATGCACTTTTAAATTATCAACCAATAGAATTGTTTACTTACAGAAATGTCGAAGGGCCAGCTTTGCACCAGAGCAAGATGGGTGTTTCCAAAGTGGATAGAGCCCACATCTTCTCATGTGGAAATGGGGCCATGAGGGCAGGCAATATCACTTGATTTCGCTCATTCACTTCATAAAAAAATTAGATGACATCAAAATCTTTATTATCTTTTCACATTTATTTTATATCTTTTCACATTTATGTCAAATTTTTGTGTGGTTCAAATTTAGATGTGTTACGTTTTTGTTACTTTTGATTTATGCATATATGTGGCACAAATATGAAGTTTCAACATCCGTGGTATAAATTGAAATGTGAGGTTTTTTTTTAATTATTTCCTCAAAATTTCTCCTACTCAAGTCATGAGTAGAAAAGACCAAATGGAAATTCATCCTACTATGGTTTATGCATCTCACTGGTAAAGCATATTAACAACCAATCAAGGCGTGCTTAGTTTGCATAAAAAAAAAAGTGAGTAATAATTTTCTTTCCCATCTAATAATATAGCTACTTATAAAATCAACAATGGGCATCTAATAAATTTAATTTCCAATCATTTTGCATACACCAGATTATATTGGAAAAATGTGTCCGAGTTCATGACACCAGTACACCTATCGAGCGAGATTTTCAGCATAAAACATTTTAGTAATTCCCATTGTGTTACTTTACCATTTTACTGAATATTTCCAAATTAATTCTTTTTTTTTTTTTTACTGAATATCCCTCCAATTTTCTAACAAAATAATTTTAAAAAAAATGAATAAAGATGTAGCTGATTATTATTATCCATTAAATTCTGAACAACGAAAGTAGTTGGCTAGATTCCACATCTCAGCAGAAATGGATGAACCTTTAGAAGAAAGGAGAGAGATTGCCGATATAGTTTTGGGACCATGTTCGTATAACTTGTAAGTTCGATCCAGCAGTGATGTACGGCGGGCAGCTTGTATCTTTCTTATTTGATAAGCCCTTTCTTTATGACATTGTCCTTAATAAGCTTGAGCGATTCAACAATATCGTCCATTAATTGATGAGGATCAGGAATAGTGTTTTCATCCACCGAGAGACTTATACTCATATTGTTCATGTAACTTTGAAGGCAAACCAATAATTCCTGAAAATGTTAGAAAAGAAAAATTAGAATTCTATGCTAACGCTTAAAAAAGTTTACCATCTCTAGGACTATTGATTCAGGTTCTGTTTGGATTATGGATTCGAAATGTGGTGGTTTAAACTGTAAAGCCTTTTAAAAATATGATTTAAATTTGCAGTTTGAATACTAGTTTGGAATGAGCTCATGATTCAAATTCCATGAACCTATGAGCCAAAAACAATCCTCAATACATACTTTTTTTAGTTCATAGATTTAAACACACAATTTAAATAAAAATTTAAATTTTATGTGAGTAAAAATATTATAGCAAAAAAAAAAAAAATTTAAACCATGATCCAAACCTCTGAAATATCATTCTATGCTTATACTAGATTATATATAAAATATATACTACTTGTCAATAAATATCTTCGTATGGTGACATTTCCCTTTTTTTTTCCCCCTAGTATTATCACATGATATACTATATTAATTGACATGTCAGACACGTACACCTGCAAGCGCGAACTTTTTAGCATAAAAGTTCCGACCGGCCACTGGTTTTTGCTGAAAGCAATATGTCATATAGTTCCTATATGGTGCCAAACGTTAGAGATATTGGAATGCTTACACTTGCTTGGCCATAGGTAGTTGCAGTGAGGTAAGCCATTGGATGGCCGTAGAAACCAATTTCCTCAAGTGGTCCAACTACATTGGAGAAGGCCATTGTTGTGCCCGTGAAAAGTCTTTCAAAAAAAGAACTTGCTGTCTGAAAACAAATTGGTACTATTTAATAACCCATCAATACATACAGTAAAATGTAATATAAATGAATGCTATAAAGTTTAGGAGTGAATTTTTTAAAACAGATATACTTTTTATTTTTACCCAGTTAGTAGTTTAGTACCTCACATTTTCTTGTGAATTAACTAGTTAAGTTTATTTGAAAAAAAAAAAAAAAAAGGTTTTGATATATACCTTGACGCCAAAAAGTTTGAAAATTAATCCGGCAATGAACAAACTGAAGAGTGCTTCAAGAGAATGCTTCTTTCGATCAATGGTAGCTTTGGCTTCCCGAACATAATCTAACGGGTCATCCTTTAAATCAATGGTGAAGCGAAAGAGGACATAACCAAACAAATTCCCCCACTTTGCCTTTGTATTTTTCTTCATCATATCAGCTAATGCCTGTATAAATACACATTTAACATATATACCTACTTAATTAAATACATCACACGCATATAAATAAGTAATGCAAACTTCAATTAAAGCAAAAAATAATACAAAACTGATGGAACTTAATACAAATCTGATAATTTAAAACATAATCTTGTTAATTAATATGTTTTTTCTCATACCCTACTGCAATCTCGTATATATTTACATTCACACTTACATAAATATTTAATGAATATTTGTGAATGTGTGTGCATTGATTACTAACCTGAATTCCCGCTGATGGTCTTATATTAATGAAAAAAATTGATCTCAGACGAATATTTTTTGGAAGATTATTTTTCTTCTCCGCCCCTCCCTCATCTTTTTTGTTCTCGAGGCCTACATTAGAAGAGAAATCAAGACAAATGTGACTAATATATTATCATTGAGACTATAACTGAGATAGAATATAATCTATAAACGGACAAACTAGTTACCATATCTTCTATTGAGATATTTAGATAAACCAGCTTGTGTGACTCCCAATGCAACATCATTTATGGTCTGTTAAAGAGAAAGCAATAGTGTTATTAATGAAGGACGAGACTTTGTAATTATAAATAGAATAAATAGTGCCGTATACAGATATGTATTCTATTATTAGTTATATTATTTTTTTGTATAATATTTTGTCAGCACTTACATATCCCATTTATGGATAATTAATTCAACCAATAAGATATATATTGAAGCATTTAAGGAGAAACAAATGCATCGTTCATTTCACCGATTCGAGTTTTCAATTTCAGGTTTTTACAATAAAAAGTTCTTAAAAAATGTCATATCTAACTTTTTTTGCTACAGTAAAAAGTTTTCAAAAAATATCACATCTCAATTCGAATTAAAAACTCAAATTCACGAAGTGAACGAGACCAAAATGTACACGTTTACAGTATCCACAAGTACGTATTACACAATTTTTCCCTAGAACCTCCATTAGTAAGGAGAATTTCAGGAAAAAAAAAAAAAGATTAATATGCACCTAACCGGGGGGGATATAGCAGCCAAAACCCAGAACAACAACAACAACAACATAGAAAAGACAGAGAAAAAGGGAGATAAAGGGCGTGTTTAGAACTCGTTCTAAAATGATTTTATTTTTTGTACAAAAATGAAAATAAAAATGTTTTCAATCTCAGACAGAAATCATTTTTGAAAATTCGTTTGGTAATTTTATCAAGAGATTGTTTTCACTGTAAAAAAATTCATTAATGTCTCTCTTTCTCTCTCTCTGCTCGAGAGAGGAGAAAACGAAAATAAAAAATGAAAAACGACTAAAAGTCATTTTTTATTTTTCTCTCATTTTACACTAAATTAAAAAATCATTTTCATTTTTATTTTGTTTTTATTGCGCCAAACGCCGTTTTAGAAACGTTTTCATTTTTTTCTCAAAAAACGTAAAAAATAAAAACGGATTAATTCCAAACACAGCAAAAAAAAAAAAAAAAAAAAAACCCAGCAATTTTAAATTCAAAAATAGCTTCTAGATCTACAAACGTCAGAAACGGATAAAAGGTGAAGTTCTGGACTTTCTACTCAAAATAAGCAGATCATGACTAAACAAAAGTCAAAACTCTTTCCAAAAGAAAATTCATTCGATGAAGAAAAAGAATTCATAAGTCGCCTAGCCAATAGCATCTAATTAATCAGGACAACGAAATCCATAAAACCACTAGAAAATTAAAACCCTGGTGACTATAGACAAGGTTTTTTTTTTTTTTTTTTTTTTTTTGAAAAGGACACCTTGGAGAGTTTAAACCATAGCGTGCAAGAAAATCAGCCATACAATAAAGTAATTAAACAATCATATAGTACTATATATAAATATATAATTACATATAATTTGGGAGATAAAGCTAATTACCGTGTTCATCGCATCCTTAACCATCTTCATATCATCCAAACTAACAATCTTGAAAACAATTCGCTTAGGGTTATTCCCACTACCGGGAGGACCTTTAATAGGCGTCTTGGTATCTTTTATCAAGAGAAATGCCGTCGCCATAAACATGAAAACATCAACGACACTATTCCAAAGCAACTTGAAAATCCACCATAGCCCAAACAAGCCGAGCAAAAACATGCTGACAAAACCACCCTTCTTCTCATCTTTGCTAATTTTCGCAGTCGGAATTGTTGGCAAAGCCTCAGGGTTAGAGGTTTGGCGAGTACAAGCGAGTAAAAGCGACATGAGAGATATGCCGTCACCGAGAGAATGGTGAACCCGGAATATCCCCACGCCCTCAGCTTGAGATGTTTTGACGTTGAGGATATGGAGGTCCCAAAGAGGCCTTGACTTGTCAAGGCTTGTCTTGGTGAGATTGTAGATGTAGTCTTCCAAAAATTTATCTGGGCAGTCCTTGTAATTAGCTAGGTCTATTTCCGGAGTTATAATGTGCTTGTTCAAATCCACTTCTGTTCTGACCCATTTCATTATCTTTCCGTCACCTTCTTTTTCATCCACAATCTGAGATCATCATAAAACAAATCAGGATGAAATCTGATATCATCATAAAACAAATCAATTAAGGAATTGTACTTGCAAGTTTAAATAGTGAGAGTTTGGTTATATAATAAATGCTGCAATAAAGAACACCAACCGACAATTCACTTACTTGAACATCAGATGCATCAAAATATATCATAATTATTAAGAACCGTTTAGAAATTTGATAAATTTAAAAGAAAAGAAAAACGCTTAATGTTACTTTTTGTCGGGAAAAACACACCTTTATACCTGAAAAATAAATTAAAAAAGTAACATAAAAATAGAGAAGATACAGACTTAAGTGGTTCAGAAAATTTTTTTACGTCCACGGAAGAGGAAAAAAAATCACTAACAGTTTTAGAATTACACACTCATATAATTTTTTCACATTCTCTTTCTATCAAAAACCCCTTACACCCTTGCCTATCTCTCTCCTTACTTTTCTCTATTTCTTCTTTCTCTACACTATTCTATGAGCACACTTTTCTCTTAGCACATAAAGTCTTACACAAAACACTTATTTATAGACTCCTAATAAGCCATAAATAACTCTTGCCAAAAAACTAAAAACAGTAACTTACCCAAAAACACAAAATAGTAACTTTCTAAAAACTAATTTGAGTCACTTACCTAATAATCTCCACCTTGACGCAAATTCTCTCAACTCACTCAATTGGGTATCCAATCTCGACAGTCGTCATAGCACCGACGATGCAAACTTCAAAGAGAATAAACATGTGTCAAATTCAAACTTTCATCAAACTTGACATGAGGAACTGTCTTTTTCTTCTTCAAAGCATCTTCACTGCCACAAGTCTTCACCATCTTGCCTTTATTGTTTTCAACTGTTATCAACATCTTGTTGCACTCTTTTACTCCTGCAACTTCTTTCATAACAGAAGAAGATTCTTCTTAACATGATTCTTCCTTCATACCTCTACCTACAATAGTTGTCCTAATAAGCTTATACACGTTTTTCACTTTTTCACCCTTCATGGCTACTAAATCACTTCTCTTGACGTGCATAAAACCACCCATCGCATAGTACTCATAACCCAAAGTGTCCAAAGCTCCCAAAGAAATAAAACTTCTCCTTAGTTGAGGAACATGTCTAACATTTGTTAATTTCCTCAGAACTCCATCAAACATCTTCACCTTAATAGTACCTATTCTAACAGTTTTAGCACTAAAATCATTAGCCATCAACAAAGTATCGGCATCACAGGGCTTATAAGAATCAAACGACTCCTTATGTGGACAAATATGAAACAAGCGTCTAAAATCCAAGATCCAAGAGTCATAAATATTTTCATCAACAATAACAGAACAAACATCATCTTCACTGTCATACATGTCGCCAATAACATTTATAGAATCTGAAGTCTCTTGGGTCTCTTGTTTTCTTTTTTCTTCTAGATGTCTCATCAGTTCTTCACAATTTCTCCTAATATGCCTTTTTTATAACAATAATAGCACTCAGTATCCTTTCTTGGTCGGGATTAGGAACGATCATCTCTTTTATCATAACATCTCCCTCGTGACTTGCTCCTACCCCTATTCGAATCTGACTGTGCCACTAAAACATTCAGTATGAGACGTACTACTTGGCTTTTTCATATTTGTAGTCTCTAACAAAGCAGTTGATACCTCATCCATAGTCAATGTCGTCTATCCAACTAATAGTGTAGTCACCAAAGTCTCATATGATTTGGGTAGGAAGGTCAACAAAATTACCGCTTTATCTTCCTCATTAATTTTGACATCTACACTTAACAATTGAGTTACACACTTATTAAAATTATTTATATGATCCCTAACATCAGTTTCTTCATCCATCTTTAACTCGTACAATTGCTTCTTCAAATATAATCTATTTGTTTGGGATTTCGACATATAAACTTTTTTCTAATTTTTTCCATAACTTAGGAGGAGATGTTTCATTCATAACACGACAATCAGGAGCCAAACTTAAATGAATTGTGCCTACCGCTATCGCTTTCAATTCTTCCCAATCTTCATCTATCATAATTTATGGCTTATTTTATTGCAGTGCTTTCAGTAATCCCTGCTGAATTAGAACGTATTTCACCGTACTTTGTCATATGTTGAAATGACTCTTCCTATCAAGATGTTCAATCAGCTCAAATTTTATCCCGCACATCATCTTGAATTTTTTTCTTTTTAATCTTCACCACAGCTCTGATACCAGTTGTTGGGAAAAACACACCCATATACCCACGGAGCGAAAAAAAATAAATTGAAATAAAATAACAGAAAAATAGAGAAGACAAAAATTTTAGTTGTTCGAAAAAATTTCCTACGTCCACAGAAGAGGGAGCCTTTGCCCAAAAATTGAAAACAGTAACTTACTTAAAAACACAAAATAGTAACTTTTCAAAAACTAATTTTAGTCAATTACTTAACACTTTTTTAGGCCATATTTGATGCTACTCCATTTTTTTAGTTACTATAAGATATTGTACTTGCACTTTTGAATAGCAATATAATCAAATGCTTATAACGTAGTATTAACGAACTTACTTACCAATGATAATGCACACATTTTGTAACACCAAATTAGATCAAAGTAATATCATAATTAAACCGTACGAAAATTTGATAAATTTATATGAACGTATCTTAAATATACTTTTTTAATCCATGTTTGATCCTAACTTTTTTTTTTTCTGAAAGGTAGTACTAGTGTGGATTGTTTCTTACCGGAACGCTAGAGAAGCGGGGGTGCTTTAGCAAAGTATGTGGAAGGTTGGCCTTTGCATTGGCCAGGGCAACATCCGGATCAATCCTGGTTTTGCAGCCCATGATTGCTAATACATTGACGTTGAAATTTGGTTCATGGAACAAACGCCCCGCCGGACTCAGTGGCTCTTCTTCTTCCTTGATATCTTCCGATCCCGACGATGACGATCCATTTCGAAATTTAGTTTCAATGGGCCTCAAACCTTGCTTTCTCAATCTGATACCTTCTTGATCAGATCCCATATTTTGACAACTAAAAGAAAAATATATCTTTGGAAAACTACTATATATAAATGTATCTCTAGTTACGTGAATAGAGAAAGAGTTAAGATGGGAGGCGCCTGAAGAGTGCAACTCGTGGCCTAATTTATTAAGTCATTATTATTCACATCTTCTTGGACTACTTTTGGCATAATTTATTATGTGTTACAGTTGGATCAACCAACCATCTAGCTTGCAAATTTAAAGGTGAGTTCAAAATAATTAATGAATGGTGGCGACACTTTTTAATGCATGCTGCAGAATTCAAAAGTTAAGATTGTGTTGTTATTGTCGTCGGTATTTATTTATTATTAAAAAAATACTAACGTGACTCATTTTATTATTTTTTTCTACTCTCTTATATTTTTTTTCTACCACATGTCATTTCACCTCATTTATATAAAATAGTGAAATGACATTTTAGTAGTACTAGTTATAAGCGCGCGGAACGCGTGAATTCTTTACATGAAAATATAAAATTTCTTCTAACATTTAGTTGTATTTATTTATTATTAAGCTAATAATTAAGTTTAGTAAAAAGAAAAAAAAAATTTAGCAGAGCACATTTAAAAAGAAAAAATATCACATAGTAAATTATTTATGGGGTACATATAAAATGAATTATTTTAAATAGAGTAAAGTGAGAAAAAAATCATAAAAATATTTTGTAAGAAGATTAAATTACAAAAAAGCACTTGACAAAGGATTAAAAACACTAAAGAGAAAAGCAAAAGAAGAATAGAAATGAGAAAAGGTAAAAATAAATAAAAGAAAGATTAGAAATAAGAATACGTAAAAAATAAAAACAAAAAAGAGAAATAAGAGGTTCACATGTGATAAAAGGAGGAGCAATATCTTTACTTTTTTTATGTAGGTTAGATTAGATTAGATTAGATTATTATCACCACCACTATTTCTACTATCACTAGTACGTACTACCACCACTACTATTTATGCTGCTACTACTGATAATATTGTTGCTACTACTACTATGATTGGGTTTTTCCTTTTGGTTTTCATTCGTTCGTTAATTATCTTTTAACCGGTTTTGGGATTTTTAAGTTCAGTACCCTTTTAACATGTTGAACAAAACAATGAACTTCTGGAAACTATCATCTAAAGTAATGGACATCAAAAAAAGCCGTCGTCTAATATTTTGTAAGAATTTTTAAAATAGAAACTCTGAACTTATCGCCTTGTTTATGAATATATAACCGTTTCTTTTTAAGTTATCATTAAATACACATCGTTTAATCCTAGAATTGTAGTAGTACTAGTTGAGTCACGTACTGCGGACGTGGAAAATAATTTTAAAAAATCAATTACGTTATAAAAAACACAGGGTCTTCTTAGAAATTAAGTCTATTAATTGGAGTAAGAGAAAAAAATATTAGTTTAAATTTAACATTGAAGCTCCCTATAGTTAGTTATTTGCATACCGAGTCGCCGAAAGCAATTGCAGCGCAGGGCGTGAAAATTAGTAGCGGTAGAGATTTGAATGCTTACACTCGGTTGGCCATATGTAGTTGTAGCAAGGTAAGCCATCGGATGACCGAAAAAACCAATTTCCTCAAGTGGTCCAACTACATTGGAGAAGGCCAACGTGGTGCTATACTTAGAAGTCTTTGGAAAAGTGCACTTGCTGTCTGTTAAATAACAAAGAAGCAGTACTGATAATTGAACTGATCATCATGTATAAATATAGTAATATATGCATCTACAGTGTTTGTCTAACATATATCTTGTGCACAGGAACAGAGCTAGGATTTTATTTCAGTAGAGACCCTCACAAGATTTTTTTTGTATATATATTTCTAACCATTTTTATTTTTTCTTTATAGTTACTAATAATTTTCTTTATGAAATAAAGTATAAATACGCAACTTAAAATTAATCCCCACGATTAAGAAGTAAAATTCAAACATAATTAATCAACAAAAACTTATTCTGTTAAAATTATGTTAATTCAAAATCAAACAAATCCTTTTATAAAAACCTGGAAGAAAAAAGTGGATAATAAAAAAGAGATCAAGTAAGAAAATCAAGTGTGAGAAAATCAGTTAAATAACTTAAAATAGTGGAATAGGTTCAAGAAAAAAAAAAAAAAAACAAACATGGTCACCTTTTATAGAAAATATATTTTGATAGGGCATTTTTAAAATTATGTAAAATTATAGCTGAAAATTAAATAGATAAAAAAGTGAGTGGTGGCACAGGCCCCCATAGGCCCCTCATGTAGCTCCGTCCATGCATGTGGAAATTTTTTTTTTTTTTTTTGGTTTTTTTTTAGGTTTTATACACACACACACACACCTTAATACCCAAAAACTTGAAAATTAATCCGGTCAAGGAGAAACTGCAAATAGCTTCAAGAGAATGCTTCTTTTTTTTTTTCCGATCAACAATAGCTTTTGCTACACGAATATAACGTAATGGGTCATCCCCTTAATCCAACGGTGAAGGGAAGGAGAACATAGCCAAACCAATTGCCTCACTTTGCTTTTGTACGTATTTTTCTCCATCTTATCAGCCAAAGTCTGTATTAATTTATAAATATTAATAAGTTAGACACACTTTTGAGTCCAAATTACGCGAAAGATTTAATGCAATTTTGTGACACTATTTAGAAAATCTAGATCATGGCCATATATACGCACTGAAATATGTACTGACCTGAATTCCTGCTTTTTTTCTGATGGCCCAATATTAATGAACAAAAGTGATCTCAGGCAAATTTTCTTAGGCAGATTTTGATCTTCTCGGTCCCAGCTCCCTCATCATTTTTATTCTCAAGACCTACTCAAATGTGACAAGAATATATATATATATATATATATATGTACATATATTATGATCAGGGCCGACAAGTCATGTTATATGTACTGAGCTGAAACGATTGGTCTAGGTCAAGATGGAACTTCACAATATCTTCTATCGAGATATTTGGATAAACCAGCTTGCGTGACTCCGAAAGCAACATCATTTATGGTCTGCAAGAGGTCCGAAGCATTATATGCGGTGGCAAATTGGTGACACATTGACCATCCTGAACTGTGGGCCATTTAGCCCGCCCATGCGAGTGTGTGTGTGTGTGTGTATTCTCAACATACACGCCTAGCTATAAACTACGCAATAATAAAACTAAAATGTATTTCCATGTTCATTAAATATTACAACGAATTTCCTTCCAATATATATATATATATATATATATATATGTTACGACGAAACGTACGTCAAGAAGAAAACAAGGAAAATCTACAGGAATTCCTCTGAATACAAAAGCATAAAGAATTATGCGCTTTCTAATACTAAAATTTTTGTCTTAATTTTTTCCAATTCTATATTAACCTTATAATGACAAAAAAAAAAATTTTAAAAAAAGTGAGTTATGAGATAATTTCTTAATTTTCTCTTAAAACACAGCCCATACATAATAGAATCCAGATTTGCTGTCCCCATTTTCTAAGATATCGGTATTGAGTGCATGATAATGGGCACGTGGCGCTACACTCAGGCAATTGCTCTCGTCGATGGGACTGCATTCCTGTCAGTCGCGCGATGATCCGAGACATGAGGCAAGAACAGCCTCTAATCAGTGCACGCGGACGTCGCGGAGGAAGGGCGACAGCGTAAGTCGTCTGCTAGGAGATGGAACTCTAGCATAGAGCAATCACTATGTGCCGAACCCAATATCTTCAAAATATTCCCTACAAATAGATTCTATAGACTTCCGAGAGGTTAGTTTCCGAATTATATTGTACCTACTCTTTTAAGCATTTACAGGTACGTAATTGTACAATATACATGCAAACTTCTTTCATTTTATAGTTATTGATCAGACAGACTCGGAGAGTATCCTTGCCAGAAACTTTAGTATGCGAGACAATTGAATGTGGAGTATAAAGGACCTCGTACCTATTTGAGTACAAAGTGAAAACATATGTCGTGTTTGGAATTAATTCCGTTTTTATTTTTCACATTTTTTAAGAAAAAAATGAAAACGTTTCTAAAATAGCATTTTACGCAATAAAGACAAAAAAGGAAAATGAAAACGATTTTTTAGTTTAGTATAAAATGAGAGAGAAATAAAAAACCACTTTTAGTCGTTTTTCATTTTTTATTTTCATTTTCTTCTTTCTCAAGTAGAGAAAGAGAGACAGAGACATTAATGGGTTTTTTTATACTGAAAACAATCTCTTGATAAAATTACTAAACGCGTTTTTAAAAATAATTTCTGTTTGAGATTGAAAACGTTTTCATTTTTATTTTCATATAAAAAATAAAATCATTTTAAAACGAATTTCAAACGCGTCCATAGTAAATTAATGCAATACAATATTTATCCAACAGTATTAATTAACTAAATTATATATAGTTGGATCGTTGTTCAATCTCTCAATTCAAACAAAAATTGCTTACACCGGATAATTAAACAACAATACTCCAAAATAATAATGACTATAGGTAACCCTCTTAGTTAGATATCTTTTTCCTTAACAGCCTCTTTCTCTTTAACAGAATTCGTAATACGTCTCAGCGATTCAGTAATATCATCGCATAACTCATGCAGTTCAGGAAAAAAATCTTCATCTCCTGAGAGAACAATACTCATCTTGTCCATATAACTTTGAAAGCTAACCATCAACTCCTGCAGTAAACACAATAGCTAATTAGGCGCAAGAGGTGATTTAGTTTGTAAAGCAAATATATTATTAGACCATCTACAATGTAAATGCTAATACACATTCTATTATTTGGCACCAAAACGTATGATGGGATATGTTATTTTGTATTCTAATACATAATACTATTTGAAATGTTAAATTTACTATTTTTTATAATCATTAAGCTTTGAAAGTTGTAAAAGTAAACTTTTAATTTTAAAGTAATTTATAAATACAAAAGTTGCAATGACTAAATAAAAAAGTAAACATATCAACCAATAGTAATCAAATGCTAAATTTGTAATATGTTATACTTGGTGTGAAATTTGTCACAAACTAAAGCATATGGCAAATTTAGCATGACAAATTATTAATATATTGGAGAGTTTTTTTACACTCAAATACTAAATTTACAATCATCATATCAATTATATCATTGCATTAGAGATGCTCTTATTATGTAAAAAAAATTTCTCAATTTCAGTACTAGAGTCAAAAGGGTAAATCAGAAATGAAATCGAAGAATATACTAAGAATAATATTTTTAGTTTTGGTCCCGAGCCAAAAAAAATTAATGATGGTTATTTAAAATTTAATCAAGGTAATCACATATATATACATTTTGTGTTAACTTGAAATTTTACGAAAGAAGTAACGTAAAGTGCAAAAGGCCATCTTCAATGAACTTCAAGCGACTACATTCTATAAAATTTAAATTTCTAGGCAATGGTTATTAACTACTTCCATTAGGTTTGAAAATTCTATAGTTAGTTTTAATGCCAAACAACAAAACTGTAAAAATATTAAGTCTGGGACTAATAAGTCAAACAAAAGATTTATGGGACAAAACTATTACTTCTTAGAAAGTTAAGGGGTCGATTCCACCAAAGAAAAACTAAAAAGTTTTTATGTCAATGTTTTCAGAATGTCATGGTCTAAAGGTTTCATTGCTTACAACTGGTTGTCCATAAGTACTTGAAGCAACGTAGGATATTGAGTAGCCATGGAAATTAATTTCCTCAAGAGGTCCAACTAAATTGGAGAAGGCAATCGAGGAGCTGCTGGAAGATCTTCTAAAAAGGGCACTTGCTAACTGTTAACAAATAAATAAATAACGAGTTTTCAGAAAAAATAAATAAATAAATAAATGACAAGCTAATACCAATAATGAATTAATTCTCCGTAACTAAGTGCTACATGAGGCAATCTTTATCGAGTTTTGTGATCGTAAGAATACTATCTAAACATGAATTAAAATTTTTATTTCGTAATTCCAATTCTAATTTCCTTCTCAGTAGTTCAGATTTTTTAGTTAAAATCAAAAAGTTCAAATCACATAATTCGAACCGCGAAAAGAACAGGACATATATCCAAGTTTCGAAATACGGCTTTGATACTATCGGATTCACTTTTTCTTATGGAGAGAGAGAGAGAGACTTTATACCTTGATTCCAAAGATCTTGTAAACTAATCCGATAGTTCCAAAAGTGCAAATAGCTTCAAGAGAATGTCTCTTCC
>NW_010360877.1:0-80646 GCF_000414095.1 Morus notabilis | reverse complement strand
CTTCCGATCAAGGTTAGCTTTGGCTTCTCGAACGTAGTCTAATGGATCATCCCTTAATTTAATATTTAAGGGAAGGAGGGCATAGCCTATCCAATTTCCTATTTTATTACTAAGCTGAAACCCTACTAGTTGTCTCACGCTAACAATCACAACTGATCTTAGGCGAATTAATTTTTTCGGATTGCTGTCTTTGTTCTCTTTTTCATTCTGTCCTTCAGCGTCAATCTTGCTTTCAAGACCTGTTCCAAATAAAAGGAATCATTGTTGTCATCTCATTCCCTATTGATTCTGTGATTATAGTACAAATCCAAATATCCACCAACATAACGAAAAGGACCTAACCCAATATTACTCAAAAAATAGAGCTTAGTTTCACTCCACGACCACAAGCCTAACATCGTACGATTTATTGATTGGGCATGGACCATAAAGTGAGGTTGTTCATATCAAAACATGAATTCAATCATTCTAAAAGAAAAAGGAAAGGCATCCTAATCAACTACTATAATTCATTGATGGTTCTTTGTAGTAGTTGATAAACATGCCAATGTGAACATATATTAAGATGCTAAGATGAAAAAAAGAAAAAAAAAAAAAACAATAATTCTAAGAAAAAAAAAAGAAGATAAATCTATGGAAAATGGAAGTTTACCATATCTTCTATCGTAATACATGGATAATCCAGCCTGTGTGGCGCCCACAACAACAACGTTTATGGTCTGCAAGAGGTAAAGCATACATAAATATTGATGATTAATGGTGACAAATCTTAAAAAAGAAAAAAAATCCTTAATGTAATTAACATGCGTGCCAACTGTTTTTAAAGACAAATGGTCGGTCTGTTCATAAATTTGAATATAAATTTTTATTTTTTTAAAGAAAAATACTCGAACAAAATGGTTCAAAAACAAACAGGCTAATTTGCTTACCGTGTTCAATGTGTTCTTCACTAACTTGAGATCATCCAAACTAACATTCTTGAAAACTATTCGCCGACTAGTTCTTTGAGTAGTACCGGGACGACCTTTAATTTTAGGCAGCCCCTTATTTGGGTACAAGAACATCGACACAGCAACCACCAAAAGATCAATTGTTGTATTCAAGAACAACCTTAAAAACCACCAGATCCCGAACAAGAACAGCAATAATTTTGTAGCAAAACCACCTTTCTCGATCTCACTTTTTCTGTTGGTGTTACTCTTGTTAGTTATAAGCGTCGGCGAAGCCTTGGGGTCGGAGGTTTGGCGAGTGCAAGAGAGTAAAACCGACATGAGAGATATGCCGTCGCCAAGAGAGTGGTGAACCCTTAGAATTGCGGTGCTCTCGGCCTCGGAGGTTTTAATGTCGAGAATGTGGAGGTCCCAAAGAGGCCGTGACATCTCATCGTTGAGGTAGGTTTTGGTGAGGTCATGAACGTAGTCTTCGATAAATTTGTCCCCCGATGTGCGCGTGGAACGAGCTGATTCGTCCACCTCCGGAATTATGACGTGCTTGTCCAAATCCACTTTTGTTCTAACCCATTTCATAATTCCATCTTCCTCATCCTCAACCTGTGTTTATGACAAGGAAATTGAGAAACAAAACGTTTGTATAAATATATATGTTTGTATTGATACACACACATATATCTTTTTTCTGATCATGAACTGATGAAAAGAGAAAGCTGATGTTTGGAAGAACTAGAACGTTGCAATTAGATTGACAACTATTAGCAAACGTTGTCTCCCACTAGATTGGGAATCTAGTCTAGATTAGTGTTTCAGATATGGAAAAAAATGAATGTGGTTCGAAATTTCAAAAAAAAAAAAAAATCTAATTAGATTCCCAATTTAAATTGAGAATTTTGGTTCAAACTCGTGAAATAACTGATAATTTTGTTTCTCATTCAAAATTTTATAAAATAGATTAAATATTAATCGCTACTATAATTTAGATAATAATGTAAATTAACAAAGCTGAAAACAAAAATACTGTATTATAACAATTTTATAATATTGGAAACTGTGGAATATGGTAGGTTATCTTGATTAGGTTCATGGAAGATACTTTTCTTTCTTGAGTGACAAGTAATTAATTAGTTGCATGCTGCATTCTTACCAGCACACTAGAGAAGCGATAGTTCTTAAGCAAAGTGTCGGGCAAGTTGGCCTTAACATCCACGGGGTCAATTTTGCTCTTCAGCCCTATGATTGATACGACATGCAGATTGAGCTTTGGTTCTTGGAACAAACGACTTGTCGGACTTAGCGGCATTTCTTCTTCCTTATCGCTCTCTTCTTCATCACAAATATCATATTCTTCTTCTGATGATGATGATGATGATGATGATGATGATGATGATGATGGTGGTGGTGGTGATGGTGGTGGTGGTGATGTTCCGTTTGGAATTTTTGTTTGAATAGGTTTCAGAGATTGCTTTCTCAATTTGATATCTTCATCCGACTCCATGTCGTTACATGGCCAAATTACACTCTCCCCCATCTATGTATCTTTGTGTTATAAGGATTTTCTTACTAACATTTTTTTTTTGGTTTGCATGGATCTTCTTATATATTTCTTTTTTGCTGAAAAGTAAAGGGATATTCATTGGTGTCATTCGGGTCCCAATTTCTTTTGTTGCTTTAACAATTTTGGGGCCGTCAATACAATAAAAAGAATATGATTCAATTCTACTCAAAAGATGGGTCTAATATATCACTACATCCTTAATATTATACAACACATTGATCGAATAGAAATCTTAAAATAGGAATTATATGTGATATTTATTAATTCTTTGAGGCAAAAGAGTTAAAATAGAGTAAGTTTAGTCTCCGTTGCAAAATGATATATAGGTGGGTTTATAAGGACGGACACCCATGCTTTCATTTTCATTGGAACTTTAAAATAAAAAAAGTAGTGTACATTTTGACGAGTCAAATCACATTAAGTTTAAATAATATGCAAATCTGATTATTGAGAAACAAAATTATTGTAGCTTCTTTTTTTTCTTTTTCTTTTCTTTTTTCCTTTATCTTACCGCAAATTTCCCTGCTACGCTTCGATATGTTCTATGTCCGGTCTTGAGACATGAGTGTGACAAGAAAGTACTGTCTTTATCACGTGCTCTTTTTTTTAAAAAAAAAAAATCTGATTATCACGTGCCTTTTAACTTAAAAGTTCAACAAAGCGAGTCTCGACTCTAGTATGGAGTGGACCTGTGGCCATGTTCAATTGAAAATCTTTTTACTCCAAAAAAAAAAAAAAAAAAACAAATGCTTTGT
Source organism: Morus notabilis (assembly GCF_000414095.1). NCBI lineage: Eukaryota > Viridiplantae > Streptophyta > Magnoliopsida > Rosales > Moraceae > Morus > Morus notabilis. The sequence goes on along the minus strand of NW_010360877.1, from coordinate 77,383 downwards.
ATGCATTCAATAATGTTGTCCGACATTTTGATCGACGTAAGGTAAAATTTTTATGGTCGGATTATATCAGAATTTTATCATGTAAAAATAACAAATTTAATAGAAAATATTGGCGGAGATCTTAGGATTAATCAAATTGTGTTATATAATATGTTATCTTTTTATCTTATCCTACTACACATTCTGCTAATATAATTCAAATAAAAGACATTAGATATTTACATACGGATAAAACTAATTCTCACAAATATTTATATATGATTTATGAAAAATAAGTATATATTTGTATTAAATAAATAAAAAAGCAAACATGTTTTTTTATAGTTCAGGGATTGCATCTAGGTGGAAAATTCATTCAGCAAAAAAAAAAAAATCTAGGTGGAAAATTCAGGATTGATTCTAGAGAGAGAAAATTTCAGTTCCTCCAATGAAATTCTTCTTATAGGCATTCTTAAAGTTATGAAATAACACACCTGTCGTCCAATTTAAAGATAGACATTTAAAAAAAAAAAAAAAAAAAAAAAAAAAAAAAAAATTAAAAAAAAAAAAAAAAAAAAAAAAAAAAAAAAAAAAAGAACATGGTGAGTTTTGATGAAAGACTTTTCAGGAGACAAAATTGACTACTTAGACTAATTTTAGAGAGAAAAGAGAAGTTAGAGATATCTTATAAATTTATCCCAATCTCATTTGAAGATTGGAATATTTCTAGTGAAAAGAAGAAAATAAATTAGCATAGGAATCGAGTTTACCTCGAGTCAAAAAATAAAAATAAAAAGGAGCACAAAAAAAAAGAGTATTTGTTTGATTCATTAATTGGAATTTATTTATTATACTTCCGTATGCATATTGCTTTTCAACGTATTTTCTTAAGAATTAAGAGGTATTTGATCGGTTGTATATGACGTTTAAGGAGAAATTTTGTGGAAATTTTGAAGAGAGAAACACAACAATCTCTCTCAAATTGTTCAATTTTTATTATGAAGTATACACCAAATCTCAAGTTGGCTCCTAATTTTCAATTTCGGTGATTTCAAAGTCACCCCCCGTGTGACGCTTTTTCGTTCAAAATTGGACACATTATAGACGGAGGGCCAAAAGTACAACAACAAATATTGAAAAAACGTGAAGTATAAAACAGAAAGTCAATGGCCAACTTAGAATCGAGTGTATAATTCCCCTCAAAAAAAAAAATAAAAAATAAAAAATTCGGGCGTATAATTCGTAGGCCATTTGTGAAAATAACCCATAAGTTTATCATGTCGATTTGATAAACAAGTAGGTCCCTCTTTCTAAATAATTTAGTATTTATTAAAGGAAGAGGCATTATATATATAGTAATGATTAAAGAGAGGTAGCTAAGAGGGTGGTCACATACAAAGACTTGAATCATTTCCCCTTTTATATAGTCATTAAGGGACAAGTAAGAATACATTAGGATTCTCACCAAAATAAAAATATAAAAAGAGAGTAAGAATACGCTACATACAATTTTTTTTTTTTTTTTCAAAGACGATTTTATCTGTTAGAGCATCACCAATTCAATGTTAATTAATGTGCTAATTACAAATTTAGTATTTGTGTAAGAAAACACTCTCTAATACAATATTTTTTGTGCCAAATTTTCTTATATATTATACTTTATAGCAAATTTCTCATCAAGTATAGCATAAGAAAAATTTAACATTCAATTGCTATTGATTGAAATGTTTACTATTTTATATAATCATTGCCACTTTTATATTTTCTAATTATTTTAAAAATAAAAGTTTAATTTTACAACTTTCAAAGCTTAATAATTATAGAAAAAATAAATTTAGTATTTTAAATAGCATTATGCATTGAAGTAAAAAGTAAAATAACATATTATATCATATTTTTTAATGTTATATATACAGTTGACATTAACATTTGTATTAAAATAATCTTAAAATTCATTCAATTTTTACTGTTTGATAAGTGAATTTTCTTTCAACGTCTTAGATCCTTTGTTTTGTCATCTAGATGCTTAAAAATGAAATACATGTACAACATTGTACTTCTACCGTCAAACGCCGTGGCCAATTTTAGCATTGGTTTTGCAATTATAGCATCACTTTTCTAATAATGCTTGACACGGTTGTATGTTTGGTGAACAAAAAAAAAAACAATCATTCAAGAATATGACCCACTGCCATAGCGGATATTAGAAGCAAGTCATTCATTAGAAATCAACGGTTTTCTCCTCGTCTTCATTCCTGGTGCTACCATACTCGCTCTTCATTAATTAGTTAACTCATCGAAGATCATCTCGTAGAATAAATGCTAATTAGCATTGGTATCTTGTTAATAATGCTAAAACACAAGTTCCACCCAGATAATCCGGGCAAAGGGGTGTTGCGGGTGCACGTCTGCATTGCATATGCTTACCTTGCGAAGTGGATTGTCCATCTACCTTGTACATCATGATAGAACTGACTCAAACCCAATACTTTTTCGAGAAAACCAAATAGCTTTACTGCCCCCACTAGATTACCGGTGGTAAAACATTCTCAAAGGCTCTACTCCAATCTTTTTTATGAATGAGGGAGCAAGTTTTCACCTAGTTGGAGCGTGGCATTATCATCATTATGAAATGAATAGTAAAGAATATAATCGGAGATCGTTGAAACAGTAACATTTAAGCTAACCAGCCTAAGAAACCGTGGGACATGAGCTATCACACTGCATCTCTTCTCGCATTAGTGTCTAAGGAATTGGTAAACCATGAATTAAAGAATGATAGCTATCCTATAACCAAATTTCAACGGGAAATTGATTTAATTATATTCTTTTACTTGGACCAAGCCACCGCATCAATCTCTGCCTGCGCACTTCGATATAACTCCAGCCTCTTTGCAAGGGATGTACGACGCTGCATAACTGCGGGATCTTCATCCAATAGTGAAGCCAATTGTTTGGTCTGCAAACAAGATTAAGACAGGTAATTAGCATAATCTAGCTCTTCTTTCCTTTAATTTTCCCCAATTTTCTCGCACAAAAGTTCAATTAGAGATGGGGTTCAGGAATTCCTTACCTCTTTTTTACCCAACTCTGCGAAAAAGTAATCGAGTAAACTACGTTTGGCCTCCCGTACTTGGCAATAGACAATTGACTTTGGTATGGCATTCCTTAAACTTGCACAAGCCATGTTGACATAGGATAATACAACACTTCCTGTTTGGATCCAACATAAGAAACTAAATTAGAAGAAAAATCGTCTTTAAAAGTGTAATCAACGTTTTAGCCAAAAAAAAAAAAAAAATCACTAAATGGACGAGATTGCACTAAATCACTAAATCTAACAATAGAGAATGATAGGCAAGTCCATTGTAAACCCCTAAACAGCAGTGCTATACTTGATTAGTACTAAAATAACCAAATGGGCGAGATTGCACTACTGCTTAAGACATACAAGTTATCCTGACGGCGTATTTCCACATTTTTTTGTAAGCTGTTCAAACTTAGAACTCATAGTCGAGGAGATGGTAATACTTTTAGCAACTTACCAACACGACGGAGATATGCGTCATTGTATCTATCGAAAATTGAGTGTGTTGGATTTCCACCCTTTTCAATATCTTGAGGAAGCTTACGGAAGAACTCAACAGTCAGGTAGCCACACTCCATATCGACCAACTGAAGAGTTGCTTTCTTGCTTTCTTGTCTCAACCTGTCCAATGATTCAATAGCTGCATTCCCAACTTCCACTCTCAAACTGGGATACTGCTTTAGTTCCTATACAAACAACAAAAGAAAATTCCAGTCAGTTACATCTAGGAAAATCTGATAACCTATGTTGAATAAGAACTTTCATCATAGGCAATGCTCGGTGTTCAATACAGGCAAGTACTGCTAGATAACTTCTTTCATCTATCAACCTTGTCCCGTATGTTTCCAACTAACTCATTTTTCATAGGTCATTTGACCAACCAATCAAACAAAGCTCACTGAAATTAATCAAGTAGTTCAGTATGCCGGAGGACTTACCATGGTCTCACCAAGAGACTTGTGAATCAGTTCCTTTAATATACCATGTACCTAAATCACAAGGAAAACATGATGTCAAGCAAACAAAATTTCAACATCCATAGGAAACACTTCCGCAGTAACACATGCCACATAGAAAACAATACTATTGACAATCAAAGCACCAGCATTAGTAAAAACATGAAGCAAACACGCGACAAAGGCCTTTTGAGATTCGATCATAGAAAACTTGTAAAGAAAGCAGTAACCTCTCACTTTGAAAAGGTATTGAAGAGGTAAAAAATTGTTTCATGGTTTTAATTGCTGCAAGAAATCACGTATTAAAAAAAAAACAAAACAAAAAAAAAAAACTCTAAAAGATACTACAAATATTTAAGAATATTTCTCTAGAAAATATACCGCATCAACAGCTGCCTCAGCAGGACCTCTGATGCATATTATGGAAGATTCAACCAGACGCCGGTATCCTTGTTCGGGAGCAATTAGATGAGGTTGATATCCATCTGCTTCGGTAATTATCTTTCGTACATTATCCATTGAAAGATGTTTGTCCAACTGCAACCTCTTCAAAGCAGCTGGAAATTGATTATCAAAAACACCGTAGATTTTATCACCCCCGGGCCGCCTGGAGATGTCATTTATCACAAGTCAAAGGCTTGAACTCCAAACCCTAGTGACATGAAAATAATAACAATAATAATAAATTAACAACAATACTTAGAGTGCAAGAAAACGTACACGCCATCAAGGTGCTCTTTAAATATCTGATCAAAAGTACGACAGATTTCCAAAATCATGTATAGCTTTCCCTGCATTACAAAAATAAATAAATGAATAACAATAATAATATTACTAATCTTTCAAAGGTGCGCGAAGTCTTAAAGAGCAGAAAGCAAGAAAAAGGCAAGCCACTAAAGGACGAAAAGGGGTATTCCAACATTCATTGTGACATAAATATCAGTACACTGAATCAAAGGAAAAACAGAGAAAAAAACACAAAAGTTCACTTCCTACCCCGGCATCAGTAGCAACGGGCCTCCCAAGACGGCTCAATTCTGACTCCAGCTCCGCAATAGTCTTGCTAATAAGAGACTGAAGGCTTGGAATTCGAGACTTAATCACAGTTTCTAAATGCTGAAAAGATGATCACAGAAATTTCATGTAAGGAATTATATAAAAGAAAGAGAACACTGAATATTACCTCAAATGGAATATTGAAAGCAACAGCGAGGCGCATTTGCTGTATGTCTGTATTTATAGCTCCAAACAATAGATAATCATGCATTATATGTCCAACCAAATGTACATCCATTGAGGAAACAAAAATGAATAGAAACAATTATACCTTAGAAAGCATCTTTCCTAAATGCTCAGAACCCATCCGATGAGCAAGATGCTTGTACTCGGGGGTATTAGCAAAATACTCGCGCTCTCTACGTCGAGCAGCAATCATATCAACACTCTTGTTGATATCAGCTTGGGAGCGATTAACAACACCAATCCAAGGAAACTGAAGCTTATATGATTTTCCTTCCAAGATCTAAGAAAAAGAGAGAAAGGATAGGAGGAAGTTTAACAAGCAGAAGCCATAAAAAATTTAAAAAAAAATAGAACTCTGACAGAAAAATACAAAACAAAATAATACCATATTTATCGCAGAAAATAACATAACAACAACAACAAAAAACACAGTTGGTGAAACCACATTAAAGCATACTTCGAACAATGATTTTCTCTTCCTTTTTTTTTATTTTTAAAAGTGGAATGAAAGGTGAGATCTTCTAAGGTCCTAAATACTTCTATTCCATAACAGAAAAGGTTCGCTTGATAACTTGATCCTATATCATGATGATTCCTTGTTGTTTAAGTTAATATTTTAAAACTAATTTTTGGCTACGAATCTAGAATAAAACTTACATCAACCGCATTAGTACCCTTGTCCATAAGGTCAATCTTTGTCAAAACTCCAAACGTCCTCTCCCCTGAATAAATGATAACCAAAGAAACTTATGGTACACCACATAAATGACATCAGCAACGAATTCATCCATTCTACTACATCTATATTGATATCAAACACAACTGAGCTAATATCATCCATTACTATAAGGAATTGTTCCACTCTTACCTCTGGGGTCTACTTCGCGGGAGATTTTAATTGCATCAGATGTGGCAAGATCCTGGTTGGCAGGGGAAATTGCAAGAATAATACAGTTGGGCTGCAACAAAATTAACCTAATAAGCGATTGCATAGAAAATTTTCTTCAACCATAAATCATAAAGAGAGAAAACCACAAATATAACCTAAATCTTCAATTATACCAAAAATAAATATCAAAAGTATGTTTTCCTAAAGTTAACTCAACCTCAAAGTAGCTCAAAAGTACATAGGAAGTTCAAGTAATACCATTTCATTAAGAAAATTTAACTACCAAACAGTTGATAAACATGTCAAAAATGATGCAAGTGCAACCAGATACCTTCTCAATGAATGACCGAACCATATTCTCGATGTCCTGTACAATGCTATCCGGTTGACCCTCTGAAAGACGAGAATTAGCATAATGTCAATTAAATACACGAAATTATAGTGCAGTTATGTATTGCTAACTAGCTAGCAGAAGCTTTGCCACATTACTTACCAACAGCTACTTTCGTAAGTCCAGGAAGATCAATCAATGTCAAGTTCACAACTGCCAGAGTCAAACAAGCGTAAGAATACATGAGAACAGTTGACGCAAAACATTGTTACACCAACATTTACAAGAAAGAGACAATTCCTAGATTAAATAGCTTATGATCCCCAAATAATTGAAAGAGCGCATTTCTATACCATTTGGAGAGTAGATACTGAGATGGATTGGAACGCTAGAAATTTGCTTGCTGCTGCGACCAGTCTCGCGATCGGTCTCATCCGAGATCTCCTTCCTCACAGCAGCTAAGAAATACAATATTAACATATTAGAAAAAACCAAAACAAATAATCATCAACCACAGAAGCTAAAATTACTTTTTTTCCGAATCTAAGGCAATAAATAGTTCAAAAAAAGTACGCAACAAGAAACTGATCAGAATTTATTTTTTCTTAGAGGAAGAGTTATACCAAAATCAGTGAACCTTTTCCTTGGGAGGTGCATAAACTCTGCATATTCTCCTCCTTCATCAGTCCTATGAAGTTGCAAGACAAGAGGACGCCGAGTAACAATCCCTGCATATTATGTTTATGTGTTTTAGCATTGAATATAAGAAACTTACTAGAAATTGACAAGAAATAATTGAACACAAATTACCAGATCCACGAGGCAAAAAATCCTTCCCAACAACACTCTCCAAGACCGAAGACTTGCCAGAGCTCTACAAACCAGAAATCGAGAAGATCAAGTTGAAAGAAAATCAAGAAAATGCATAAAACACGATCACAAATGAAAAGATGATCGAGATAGGACCTGGCCTCCGACGACAGCGATGGATGGCAATGCGTCCCAGAGAGTAGGCAAGGCGCTTTCTTCGCCGTGATCGCCGAGGGCGGTGCAGGCTCTCTGTATCTTGTTCACCAACGAGATCAGGTTTTCCATGGCCGGGAAGACGAGCTGGTTCGGGAGCAGAGGCTTGGCCGGAGCGAGATGACTGAATTGACGCGGAATGTGTGTCTAAAACAGAGGAAAAGGAGGTTGGCGAACGAAAGAACCGGGAAAATGGGAATTGGTAGACGAGGACACGTAAAAAGGAGAGTGGAATTTTCAAACGTATGTTTGAAATTTTGAATATTCAGTCTGGGCTGAACCGACCAAACTTTGGGCTTTAACGGTCCATCAAAGGCCCAAATCATCACCTGAGTAGTCCAGTATTATTTCGAAAAAATTACAAGAAATAAAATAAAATTACTAAACTTATGAGTATGGAATTTTTTACCTTTTATTTTTAATTAGTACTTTTTTATATAGTTATTTCACTAAAAATGTATTAATTAAGAGTAAGTGATAAAAATTAAGACTCATGTACTTTTAAGGAGTATTTGTCAAGACTTCTTCAAAAATAACCATTGTTTTTTATCATCTTATTATTTATGACATTAAAACATATTCTGGTAAAATATAAAACATATTTTTGATAGATTACAAAAAATATATCCTATTAGAAAAAAATATTCTGATATAATATGCAAAATATTCTACCAGATTATTAATGAGAAAATAATAAATTTAAGTTGACGGCAGAAATAAAATAATGTTCTCTTTTATGTGATATTCTTAAATGTTTTCCTATTACTTCAAGGGATTTTTTAGTGTATTGCAAAATCTTAGTAGTAATTTTTTTATAAGAATCTCACTAGTAAAATTGAAATATAGTAAAATTTTTAAATTATTTTAAGAATAACAAAATTAATATCATTAAAATAGTTACTATATAATAAATTTTATAGTATAAAATTTGACATTGATAATTTCTATGTCATTTTTGTTTTAAAATATTTGAAAATTTTTCTAAATTTCAATTCCACCATAATAATTATAACATGTGGTGTAATTATTTATTGTTTCAAGTTACATCCTAGCTTGAATGACACGAATAATTAATCACGTTCATTTTATTAGTTTGAATCACAATTTAAGTTTTCACTACTGTATTTTCTTTCAAAAAAATTCAAATTCAACTTTTTGTGTTACTACATTTTCTCTCACATAAAGACAAAAACTCAATAGTAATTTTTTTAATAAAGAATTTCAGTAATAAATTTGAAATATAACAAACATTTTAGTATATTTTAAGAATAACAAAAATTAATATCATTAATCTATATAATAAATTTTATGGTACAAAATATGATATTGATAATTGCTATGTTGTTTTTGGTTTTTAAAATATTTGAATTTTTTTCTAAATTTCAATTCGACCATAATAATTATGGCATGTAGTGTAATTATTTCTTATTTCCAATTACGTCCTGCCTTGAATGACACGGACGACGAAATTTAGACATATAACGTAATTTTACTAGTCATGTTGAAGTACAGCACAGAATTTAAAATATTTTAGAATAGAAAAATTGATATTATAATAATTATTATGTAATTTTGTAGTACAAAATTTGAAATTTATTATAATAACTCTTACATGATTGTTTTATTCCAAAACTATTTTAAAAAGTAAAAATAAGATGGATAAATAATTAGACTTTAAAAATGGCATTCAATTAAGTTATACGAAATAGATCTACATGAAATGTCACGACGCCTTAAGTGTAAGATTTCTAAACTCATTTCTCTTATTATATATCAGGTTAAAAAAGACATGATTCTAATATAATCGCAGAAATAAAGAATCATGAGCTATAATTCTCTATTTTCGGGTTCTTTTTTACTCTTTACATGTCCCGCAAAATGATGGCTCTTTAGCATCACAAATAGATTTGTATTGAAAGGATTGAGCCACTTGTTTAAATTGATTGGGTTATGATACCATTTGTAAACTAGACTTTTTAAGAATTTAAACTTTCATCTTAAAGGTCAACTTATTAAGTGAATTGACTAAATATCTTTATAAGTCTGTGCTTGTTTTTATCTTTAAATGACGGGGCCTGGATTTATTTTTATCCTTTAAAATAGATTGTATATTATGTGTGAAGTCTAGTTAGTCATTAATCTTTAGGGAAAATACAGGATATAACATATTTCATAGGTGTTTTTAAAGCAAATAGCATAATTTATCGAGTTTGATAAATTATAACATATCATTAATTTTGAATAATTTATTTTCCAATTTACCATTAAAATTTCTTCCCAATCTTTTTTCTCTTCCCATACTCGCTCGCTCTCTCTCTTTTCTCTCACGACTTTTCCCCTTTCTCTATCCTTCTTCTTCCCTCCCGTCACCATGAAACCCTCTCTCTCTCCTCCGCTCTCTCTTCTTACCTTATGTATTTTATGCTTGGAGATTAGAAAAAAATTATGTGATATGAGAATTTATGGATACAAAATTGTTGCATATATAATTTTTTGTGATTTGTGAATATAGTATTTACTGGTAAATACGGCATTTACTAGTAATATAGTGTTAAACGGTTGCCAGGGTTGTTGGCTGACTTTTCAGATAAATATGATTTTTATTAGTAAATACGGTATTCACTGGTAAATACAATGTTAAACGGTCAGCCAAGTCGATGGCCGGATTTTCAGAGAAATATGATTTTTACTTGTAAATACGATATTTATTGGAAAATACAGTATTTATCAATAAATATATTATTAAATGTTCACAAGTTTTGGTGGCCAGAATTTTAGATGAATATGATATTTACCGATAAATGCAGTGTTAAATGGTCGCCGGAGTCGGTGGCCATAATTTCTGATAAATATGATATTTACTAGTAAACGGTATTTACTGGTAAATACAATGTTAAACGGTCGCCGTTCTCGAATAAATATTATTTTTACTGGTAAATACAATATTAAACGGTCGCCGAAAAACATTTGCCAAAAAACAGCCGCCGGAGTCAGCCACCAGTCCTCAGTGCTAGCCATAATCTATCTTTTATACAAAAATATTCTATAATCTACCTATTTTTTTTTTTTAAAATAATGTTATACTTTACTATTTTTTAAAAATACTGAAGTTTAAGGAGAAAGAGAGATGTGGAAAAAGAAGTTTAGAAGTATTTTTTAATTTTTATTAATGTTAGATACTTAAAATATTAAATCATGCTATAATTTACTATTTAAAAAAATAATCTACTAAATATAATATCAAATATGTTATTTCTCTCCTTCTCTAATCTTTATTGTAAAAGTTGGGCTTAAAATAAAATTGAGATTTTCTCTTCTCTTTTTTTTTTTTTTTTTTTTTTTTTTTTTTTTTTTTTTGACTACCGGCATGCTCTTTTTTTCTCCTCCATTGATTAAAATAAGCGGCTCTTAGCATTGTTTGTAATCTTTCTTTTTTTTTTTAAAGAAAATTCTCTTTTCTCAGTTGGAGTGGTGCGGGGAAATTCATTTACTTCCTTCAATTTCAAACAATGCTTTAATTTCTATTAGTGATGGTGTTGTGTCGCTAAGCATTTTTTTTTTTTTTCAATCCCAACAACGCCGTCTCTCTCCTTGATAGACTATGAACTTCCGAGTTGTACTGTCGGACGCCAATTACCGTCCAAATAGAAGTAAAACCTTATAAGGAGCGGATGTTAGTAGAGGAGGACGAGATCTTGGCTGTCTTAAAAAGAAAGCTCCTTTCTTTTTTTTTTTTCTTTTTTTTTTTTTTTTTGGTTTTCGTAAGGAATCTGAAGGAAGATAGTCATTAAGAAATGTCTAAAGAAGTTGCAAATTTAGCAGTCCATAATCTTTGCCAAATAACTATCTCATTTGGTATAATGGAGTTGTTTACGTTCTTTGAATTTTGAACTTTGATCTGAGCCTTTTTTCTGATGTGAAACTCACATGTGTCTGCAAGTGGAGGTTTTTTTTTTTGTTTTGTTTTTTTGTTTTGTTTTTTGTCTGTAAGTGAAGGAGAAGAAGAAATTCTTTTCATTTAAAAACTTTATGACCGTGTTTAGATTGATTTCGTTTTTTGAAAAAAAAATAAAAACGTTTCCAAAACGTCATTTGGCGTAATAAAAATAAAAAATGAAAATGAAAATTATTTTTTAATTTAGTGTAAATGAGAGAGAAATAAAAAATGATTTTTAGTCGTTTTTCATTTTTTATTTTCGTTTTCTCCTCTGTCGAGCATAAAGAGAGAAATATATATTAATGAGTTTTTTTATACTGAAAATAATTTCTAGATGAAATTACCAAACGCATTTTTAAAAATGATTACTGACTGAAACTAAAAACGTTTTTATTTTTATTTTTGTACAAAAAATAAAATTATTTTATAACAAATTTCAAACGCGTTCCACGTGTTTACAAGTGAAATCTGACATGGGTGAAGGGAAAGAAAAATTCGGACATGGTTTTTTTTATTATCATTATTAATTTTTGGTAATAATCATTTCTGGTGAATAAATTTGAAACTTGCAAGGAATAAATTTGAAACTTCATAGGTATGTATTTGTGTTGGGTTAAGATAAGAGAAAGGATGGTGATGGCTGTAGAGGAAAAAGTTGAATTTTTTGAAAAAAAAAATGGAAGAAGATGAAGTTGCAGAGAAAAACAAAAATGAGAAATTAATAGGAATTTGAAGGAAAGAAAAGCTGAGCTGTAAAAATAATTGGGTTTTGTCATATTACAGCGAATTGGATTTGGCCACGTGTGTTTGTTGTTGTTTTTATTTGGCACTATAATTTCTACTATGACGTGGGCTTGTGAACGATTAGAGAATGACTTAGTTTGGTATTACTTTTTCCTCTTAAAATAAGCTACTATTTGTAGCATAAGTTAATTTTAGTGTTTGGTAAATCTCCTTAAAAGTTATTTTTAAATAATTTTTCAAGAATTTACTGTAAAAATCAGAAGCAGCCTAAAGACAACTTTAGCTTTTAGATTGTGTGGGAATTAGCATAACATAATTAATGAAACTTTTATAATACCTATAATACCCCTAATGAAATTTAAAATTTACAATCTTCCTAATTTAAAATTCAAAGTCGTAATATAGTATAATATAATATAATAGTAATATTATAATAAATAATATCATAATTATATTAATAACTCTAATATTATTATTTTATCATATAACATGATATTATAATAATATTATAATTATTCTTATAATATGATATTATAATTATAATATAATTATAATATGATATTATAATTATTATTTTATAATAATATTATATATTATATTGTATTAATATAACTATGTTTATTATATTAATACTAATGTAATAATTAATATAATTAAATATTAATATAATCTTATAATTCTAATATTATTATTTATTATAGTGTATTACACAACATTATGGTTATATAATATATTAATTATAATATATTTGTTTAATATAATATAATAATGATAATATAATATAATATATTATATATTATTATATTCTATATCATAGTTATATAATATGTTATTTAATAATAGTTTTATTGTATTATATAAAATATAATAATAAATATACATTATATTGTAATTATATATATTATATTATAGTATAATATAATATAATCGTTATTTTTAATTATTTCAGTTATTATTTTATTAATATTATTATATTATATATCAGATAATAATAGTTTTTTTGTATTATATTGTAATTATATACATTATATTATAGTATAATATAAACCATTATTTCTTTTTTCGATGCGAATTTGACACAAGATGGGAACCTACTCTTTATAATTAATTATTTTATACTAATATAGTCGTAATTTTTAACTATTCATAGCAATTCAACCTCATAATTTACCAAACGCTATTACATTGATTTTAGAACTAGCACAACTACTATAATTATAGTTTATCAAACACTCAGCTGCTTTTTGTAACAGCTGCTTCTTCCTTCAGCACAGCTAAAAGTAATTTTTTTAAAATCTACAGTACTACCAAACTAAGCCAATATACCCTCAGTATGAGAGTCAATCTATGCATAGTCAAACGTTTTTTTTCCTTGAACTAGATAGTCCAAAACAAGAGGCATACTAAAGAAAATCTCAATAAATTAAATAAAAAAACAGTTTAAATTTCTCTCTAGAATCTAATAATAGTATGCCTCTAAATTGTCATTAAGTATCAATAGCTTCCAAAAAAATAAAAAAGAAATAAAAGAAAAACATGTGAACAATGGAAAAATGCAATTCCAATTATTAATAGGTAAATATTCACTTGAAAGTTGAGTCAAATTCAAATTTTTTGTTGTCTTTCTCATTACACTTAGGGATCGAATTGTGCGGATTATGAGTCAACCCGCAATCTAATAAATTAAAAAATCTTAATCCGTTACTAATTTGTTAGACTCTCAAACTAATCTAATCTACAATAAATTTCACGAATTGAATTATGCGGACTCACGGATTAGCGTACATTTTAGACCTTAACTTTTGTATTCCATCTCTTTTTCAATATTCTCATAAATTAATAACAAAATTAAACACAAACATAACATAGCATAAAATTAAAATAATATTGAAAGTTCATACATAATCACATATACACTTAATTATATATATGATTATATAATTGAAAAAAAAAATCGGTTACATATGTTATTTAAACATATATAGAAAAATATATATATTATATATAGTTCGGATTGACAGATTATACGGAGTGAGAAATACTCAATCCGCAATCTAATCTATTATTTTAGATTAGGAAAATCTCAATCTGTTATCAATATAAAATTCTTTTAATCCAATCCAATCCGTAGTAACGTATTGGATTATGCAGATTGATCAGATTAGCGGATTTAATGAACACCCCTAATTTCACTTTTTTTTATACTTTTTGCTAGATCATTTCCCTTTCCTAACATTGAGAAGAAGTGAAAACACCCTAAATATACCAATTATTATGTACCGAGCGGATTCGACTGTTTGGTCTCTTTCAACAAACTTGGATTATGCTCGATTTTTATGTGTTGATCAGAATTTTCCCTTTTAGATATCGATATTATTATTCGTCCTTATACTATTATTATTTTGATAAATAGATCCAGTTATTCAGATTAAATTTCATTGTATTCAGAGTTATTTGCGATTTTATGTCAAGTACGTATTTCATTCATTTTAGTGATGAAATTTCCTTTTATCAAAAAATATATATAATTATTGTTCAATTGCACAAGGGTAATTTGGGTACTGACTCCCTTTACACCCAAATAAGGAAAATTTGATCCACTACCAGCCGCAATCTGATGTATGACTGAAGGTGAAGAGGTTATGGACCAACATTTCCCCAACTAGCATAAATCCGTTTACCTCTTAGCATATTCGTTGATCATTATCATACGACTTTGGACGCAAATCAATGGCATTGCAGTAATTTCAACAAAAACAACGACTCATTGCTCCAACAGTCTTATCCCCTTATAAAGAAAGATTTGGCGAGCAACTTCTCTCTCTCTGTTTCGAGCCTTTTCCAAAATCTCTCTCTCTCTCTTCCTCTTCTCTCTGTTTCTCTCTCCTCCGAAATGCTGACGAGAACTCCGCAATCCTAGTCCCCCCATCTTTATGGACTCCGTACTAACAAAACCCACCACATTCACTTCCTTAAGACGCCATTTTTCCGTCTTCAACTCCACCCAAACAAACAAAAGA
Source organism: Morus notabilis (assembly GCF_000414095.1). Classification (NCBI taxonomy): domain Eukaryota; kingdom Viridiplantae; phylum Streptophyta; class Magnoliopsida; order Rosales; family Moraceae; genus Morus; species Morus notabilis. The sequence continues at coordinate 62,174 of NW_010360877.1, read as the reverse complement.
AGAGCCTCTTCTTCAATCTCACTCTCCCACGCAAAAACTCCCTCAAATCCCGACGACCCAACACTAAAATCCTCTTTTCCCGAACACCCATTGAAGCGAACCATCCAAAGCTTCATCAAAGGCCCAGCTTTCCCAGACGCCAATGGCGTCAGGTGTCTGCGGAGCGACGGGCTAGGAATGGCGCTGCTGAGCGTGACGGCGACGGCGCGGGTGAAGATCAGTCCCTTCGTCGCGCAGCTGGCGGCGAACCCGACGTTCGTCTCGGGGCTGCTCGCATGGCTGGCGGCGCAGTCGATTAAGGTGGTGTTGAACTTCTTTGTGGAGAGGAAGTGGGACTTGAGATTGTTGTTTGCCTCCGGCGGAATGCCCTCGTCGCACTCGGCTCTCTGCACGGCCTTGTCGACGTCGGTCGCGCTCTGCCACGGCGTCGCCGATTCGTTGTTCCCGGTTTGCTTGGGGTTTAGCCTTATTGTTATGTATGATGCTATTGGGGTTCGTCGGCATGCTGGTATGCAAGCTGAGGTAAGGAAATTTTACTATAATTCAAACCATTTTGCAGCGGGGTTTTCTATCAAAAAAATTTGAATTTAGAAGTTTCTTTTATTGGGGTGTAGTACTTATACTTGTTGCGTTAGTTATTGTGTTTTTTTTTTTTTCTTTTTTGGAAACTTACTTCTGTTGATGATGAAATGAATGACAAAGGAAAGAGGATAGGGATCCTCAAAAGGCAAAATAAAATAAAATTTTGGGATGCGAAAATCTTGGCCCCAATTTTTGGTATGGTTTAGGATTAAATGATGGATTGCAACTTTTGTTAAGGCAAGAGATACATTACATGTTTGGGACTTTGAGATGTTTGTATGAGTGCATTGGCTGGCTGTGAGTAATAGGAGTTTATGTTAGAGTGGAGACTGGATCATGTGTTCTGAAGGTTCAAATTTAAGCCTAGAAGTTGGTCATATGAATCTGTGAAATGAGTTATATTAGGCTTTAATGTGGGTGTTAAATGGATGGAAGCTGATATGCTTTAATTTTCAGTGATCTCAATTCTCTTATGGTTATATAGGACTATGAGTTTCAAAAGGTTAAAGCTGCCAAGGTTAAACTTTTCACTTTCGTAGTACCTACGGATTGGATCATCTTTTTTTCTACATTTAAAAGTGGCAAAACGCATGTTTTCTTATGTCTGCTTCATGATAATTGAAATATAGTTTGGAGTTAAACTTGCATGTTTCAATCATTGATCAAATGAGGATTTAGTGTATTTTGTACAATCAGCCAGTTGGCTATTTTTGTTGGAGTCTTGGATTATGTTGAAACTATGAAGGTACTCTTATACTTCTTTTGACCTCCCCTTTTAGAGTTGTTAAAAGAGTGATCTGGTTTTTACGTGTCACGTCGTATGTCTTGCCAGGACAAGTGACATATTTTTCTCAATTGTTTGTGTACTGAAAATTAGAGAGGAGAATATATAATTAATTAAATGAAATTCACAGATTAATCTTTAACCAAAACATGTTAATTCTTCAAACTATCTTTATGTTGGTCTCGGTAGTTTAATAGAAAGCTAGTCACTTTACAAACTTTATGCTTATTTCGTGTGCGCTACAATTCGGCATGCATTTGAGTTTAGAACTTGTCATAAGCTTCAATCTCTCCCGCTCTTTTGTTAGAATAATTTTTTATTTAACTTTTGTGAATCATTAATCTTTATGTGAATGCGTAATTACTTAACAGGTTCTTAACATGATCGTTGAGGACTTGTTTCAAGGGCATCCCATCAGCCAAAGGAAGCTGAAAGAACTCCTCGGCCATACGCCATCCCAAGTCCTAGCCGGAGCTCTCCTCGGGCTTGTGGTTGCTTGTGTCTGTTGTCAGGGTTTCTTAGTTGCAACCTAAACTACGTTTCGCAGGCAATTTTGGTCAAATTCGTCGATGATGACTTACACCAGTTGCTATAGTTACATGGCGTGTGGTGTTATTATGTTTCTATTATTCCTTCAATTGTACAAGAGAAATTGAGCTATTGAAAAATGAATATTAGAATTGCTTTCTTCTGGGAAACTACTCGTCTGATTCATAGATGGAACTTAGGCACATGTTGGAGAACCCTGTGACAAGGTTCTGACATTAAGATATTGTTTGTACTCATTGTCTGCAAAATTCCATTTGTTCTCCACAGAATGAGAGTCATCTATAGAGGATTCCAGAAGTTGTAGTTGAACGGTCCACTACCCGACTTTGGTTGTAGTTGTCGCCAAACACTTATTAAATAATCGACTTTCATCCGCTCGTGTCAACTCTGTATCAGAACAATAACCAAATAGCTCCTTCTTCTTTTTCCTTTTCATCCGAAATCCCACTTAATTGTTGTTTTATCGTGAAACAGAAAAGATTTTATATCATGTGATAATACTCTGAATCTTATCATTTTTAATGAAAATTTCTGCTTGCAAGGCAGCATGCTAGTTTTGTGTCAACGAAACATTACTGTGTAGAGTGTATGTAGCTTAATTATTGTTCTGATACAGAGTTAACAACAGCGTGTGATTTTTTCTTCTTTTTATCTTCTTTTTCATTCATATTGAAATTTTACGGTGACAAAGTGTACGTAGCTCTCGTAATAAAAGCGAAGGAGATGGTTTATCGGATGATGTTTGTGGAAATGATTGTAGACAGGTCTCAATCCAATCACTCTGCTGTTCATAGGAACATGCATTTTACAGATTTTGTCCTTGTTTTCACACTTCATTGTATGCTATACAGACATTCAATGAAGCAGAAACAAAATGAGATGGCAGGATTGATGAAGATCAGTGAAGGAATATGTAGCAAAAAGTCTTTTACTGAAAAACATGACTTGCAAAGCCACATATGAGCATCAGCAGTTGCATTTTTTATTAGGTATATGACATTGTTTATATGTTTCTTCAGGGACTTGTCTCTATCATTTCCTAGCTTTGTGATGAAATCTAAGGCAGAAGAATCCAAACTTTAGGCTGAGCAAATGCATGGTGGCACATCCGTCTCTGTATATGTTGAGATGACAAAGAAAATCTCGTCGTTTATTCCTTCATATTTTGCTTTGGCTTGACAAAAAAAAACCAAAATGAAGTGAGAGTGTTGTATGTATAAATGCATTTCAAAATAGAAGTGAAGGAAAGCCAGAGGGATTATATGTTATTTAACACTTTGTTGGATGGTAACGCATGAAAGAAAACGTGGGAAGAGTAGGGATGGCAATGCGGCAAGACACCGTCAGAGACAGTGGCAAAAATCGGAACCATCCTTTGATTTTAGTGAGGGTGTTAGTACATTATTATTTTTTTTTAAAAAGTAAAAAATATGAAAAAATATACAAAAAAATTGTAGTATAGTACTTTTTAAGAATTGCCAAATACATAGAGTTTTACAATCGAAAACAAAAAGTGCCATAGGGCTTTGTCTTAAAACACTAAATTTGTATATATATATATATATATATATATATATATATGATTGTTTATTTTGCATACATTTTACTTTCAACAAGGATACCCTACAATAGATTTATTTTTTTCTTTTCATTTTTATACCTTTGCATTTTGAGGTTATAAAAAATATGCCTTAAGCTATAGAGTTTATCTTATTTTTATCTTTAGATTTTGAACTTATGCTCAATTCTTACCTTTCATCAGTCACTGGTGAATTTTGACTAAATATCGACCTAAACACAAAACAATTAAAGTTACTGTTAGAGTGATTTTTTGATCTAGCCCCAAATCAACTACAAAAGATTTAATTTTCAAAGCCAAATACTCTCACAGATTCTGAATTCTAAAATAAATTACAATTAGCTTTGGATATGTTCTCTCAAGAGTCAAATTTAATAGAATTTGAGTATCTAGAAACGGAAAATGTCCCGGCTTTTACCGTCATTCCTTCGATTTTAGGCCTAGGTTCTAACGGGAATACCTCTTAAATCAAGATGAGCCGTTGGATCTTCATCAATTATTTTGGATTGTTCGATCGAGCTATTTTATTAATTTTGATATGACTCATCATATGACTCCGTCAATTCACTTATTAACTCTGCTCTTACGCTTATTTTCATAACTTTCTTTTTGGTCTTCTGCTGTTTCGTTATGTTTTCTTTTATTAATACGATATCATTTTGTTCTTTTTATGTATCCCAATTAAATGTTGTCATTTACTTCTGATCAAAATGTCATTGTTTCAGTTCATGTATTTCTCATGCCCACAATTTAAAAAAGATAAATGAAAGTAAAAGACTATTGTATTGTGATTTAGTAATTTTTCATTTGATTCACGGCCCTTGAAAAAACTCCTGACGCGAAAGGGTATTTAATATATCTTTCTATCTTCATAGTAAATTGATTTTAGTGTCCGTTTGATTCACGCGTTTAAATCAGTTATTTTAATTTATTAGTGAGAAATTATGAGATAATAAAATTTTGAATTCAAATTCTTTATGATATGAAAAATATTGTAACAGAATTATAATTATAAGTTCAAATATAGGACCAAATAAGACCTAATGGGTGTGTTTAAAATTAGTTTTAAATTATTTTTTAAAACTTTTCTGCACGTATTTTAAAACAGGAAAATGAAAATGGTTTGCAAATTATATTTTTTTAGCAAATATTTTGAAAACGAAAACGAAAATTAAAAATAGTAAAAATAATTTTTGTGAATAAATTAAAAAACAATTAAAAGTTAGTATACCTTTTTGTTTTTAATTTTTAATATTCATCAATAATATTATAATATATTAATTAATAATTACAACTATTTCACTTTATTATTATACTATAAATAATCTCTTAAAAAAATAACTAAATATAATTTTAAAATTAATCACAGAATAATTCTCAAAATAATTTTATTTTTATTTTTATAATAAAAATAAAATTATTTTAAAAACGTTATCAAACGTGTCAAATAAATCTGCCGTCCTAAGTTTCTGTTTTTTTAATAAATAATTTGAGTTCATCTGAGCCATAAATATCTACGTGTTTTTAATAATCAATAAAAATAGAGTACTTTCTTTTTCATGAAAAGTATGTACCGTAGGAATAGAATATAAATTTTTTTAATAATAAGAAATAGACTAGAATACTAATACTCCCTTTGTTCACGTCAAATATGCAACATAGTGGACTACTGAGCTGTGCCTCCGACCGTATCAAAAAAAAAAAAGCTTTAAAATATTGTCGTACTGAATTAAAATCACACATGGCAAATTGTGGTTGGACGAGAGACGCAATCGTGAGTCATGACTATTTAATTCGGTTTATTAAACTTACTTGGAGAACAAACAATTGGTCAGCCGCTCATAGCATTAGCATATTAGCAAACATAATTAAAAATTATTAAACTAATCACAAATAAACAAGTGAGAGGTTTCAATGGTAGGCCCTACAAAATAAATTATAAAAAAGAAAATTACACATTCTACTCTCTAAAGTATCTATTTTAAAAAATTATATTCTTAACTAATTCTAATCTAAAAAATAAAAATATATAAACTAATATTAAGATGTATAAATAAATAGTCTTCATTTTTAAAAGTATTTTTTAAAATTTCCCAAGTTAAAAAGTTCTCATTTTTACTCGCTAGAATGTATAAAAAAACATGTTCTTTACACTTTTTAATTTGATGTGATCTTTAATTAAGTAATTAATCTCTCTACTAAAAAAAATCTTAATAAATAAAATTTTCGTTATAATAAGGGTTAATTCTATAAATAGTCCATGCGGTTTATCTTAAATCTCATTTTAGTCTCTGACTTTTTAAACGTCACACATTTAGTCTTTAAAATTTTATTTTATTTCAATTTCAGTTCTTTCATTAATTAGGTGTTAAAATTTAATTGAATCTATGTAAATTAATGATCAAAATTAGAAATAGTTGATTTTGATTCTATTTATGAAAATTAAATTTTATTTTTTGAATTTTTTTTTTCCTTAAATTATATATATATATTAATTTTAGTCCATAATTTTTACATATCCTCTCAAATATTTAACACTAGACTAAAATGACTGAAAATGAAACAAAATAAAATCTCAGAGACTAACTGTATGACGTTTTAAAAGTCAGAAATAATATCGATAGTAAATTTTAGGGGATGCTTGTTTTATGTATCCGTCACTAGTTCTGAATCCTGGTTCATGATTCTTTATAGTGTTTTTCTCTCATAAAAAATTTAAATTTTAAAAATCAGAATCATTCATGATTCTAAATCTATAAACCAAATGTTTCCTTAGAGACTATTTGTGAGATTAACATGAAGAGAGAGTGAAAGTAGGGTATGTTTAGTTCTCTTGTTCGAGTTGAGATGTGACTTTGGCCTCGTTCGTTTTGCGAATTTGAGCTGAGATGTGATATTTTTTTAGAGCTTTTAACCGTAGCAAAAAAAGTTAGATGTGACATTTTTTGAGAACTTTTAACTGTAAAAATTTAAAATTAAAAACTTAAATCAATAAAATAAATGAGATCTTTATATAAAATTTTTTTATTATAATAAAAAATTAAATATAATTATTTTTAAAAAAATTTAACTAAAATAAAATTTAAATTTTAAACTCAAGTGAAATGAACAAAACCGTAATGTGTTTGTGATTGGTCAAAAGTCGTAAAGCTCGAACGCGTTAACAAATTGTCTATGGTGGCTACACGCGTCACTTTCAGTCATCGACATCTTCTTCCCTTTAAGACTTTCTCTCTCTGATTTTTATTTTTTGCTCTCTATTCATCCCGAATTTAACACAAAAAAAAAAAGAAAAAAAAAAAGAGCAACACAGAGAAGAAGAGGAAAAAAAAACGCGAAATCTCTGTGTTGTTGCTAATAATCTCAAGCTCAGCTTCCTCTCTCAATTTTCTCCTCTGGTTCTTCCTTATGGGTAAGAATCGTCTCTGTTCGTGAATTGTGATCGAGTTTTTTTTTTTTTTTTTTTTTTTTTGTGTTCGATTTCAAAAAAAAAAATGTGGAGGTAGAGTTTCGATTTCGAGTCTTATTGTTCATTTTCTTTATCATATTTTTTTTGGTCTTTTTCCCCAAAAATTTGGTGTATTGGCTTTGTTTCCTGGATATGAATCTCTAGGGTTTGAGTTTGTTTCTGTGTATAGTTTTTAATTGTGTGTGTGTGTGTGTTTAGATTGTGGCTTTTGGCTGTATTGATTGTCTGAATCCCCTTTGTTTCTTTCTTCTTTCTTTTTTTTTGATCATCTGGTCATTTTCCAATCCAAATATGACTTCGTTATCGTATAATTTGGAAAGATTGAGTTTTGGGAGTTGTAAATTGATTTCAAAGCTGTGAGATTTCTGTAATTTTGCAAAAATGTCGTCCGCTGGTATTGTTGCCCTTGTTCCAATCTGCAATGATTCTGTAATTTCCCCCAATTTCAATGCCCTTTCGGGTTTGTTGTTGGACGAATCCATTTTAATATATCTTTCTATTGGGGGATCTGTGATTCCTATGAGCGTTTTGGAGTCCGATTCTATTGAGTCAGTGAAGCTTAGGATCCAAACTTGTAAAGGGTTTGTGGTGAAGAACCAGAAGTTGGTTTGTGGAGGCCGGGAACTGGCTCGGAGTAATTCGCTGCTCCGCGACTATGGGGTCGCGGAGGGGAATGTTTTGCATTTGGTTTTAAGGCTCTCGGATCTTCAGGTAATCAAGGTCCGAACTTCTTGTGGGAAAGAGTTTACTTTCCATGTGGAACGTGGTAGGGATGTTAGGTATGTGAAGCGAAAGATTGCGAAGAAGAGGAAGGAGTTTGTGGATCTTGAGGAGCAAGAAGTTGTGTGTAATGGAGAGAAACTAGAGGATCAGAGACTTATCGACGATATCTGTAAGTACAGTGATGCAGTTGTGCATTTGTTGGTTAGAAAATCTGCAAAAGTTCGTGCTAGACCTGTTGACAATAATTTTGAGTTGTCTATTGTGGCATCTGATAAGGGGAGCTATGGAGATGATGGAGAAAGTGATAAGATGCAAAATGGTGTCAGTGAAGTTGACGGGAAGGTTGTGCTGCAAAAGCCTTCTGAAAGAGGACCTTTGGAGCCTGTTATTGTTAACCCCGAAATCAAGTTGCCTTTGGCGATACAAGAAATGGTTGATGCCACACTCGAGGGACTTAGTGGAGGAAACGATCCTGTCAGGTCTTTGGAGGGTATAGGAGGAGCGTATTTTATGCTGGATTCATCGGGGAAAAAGTATATTTCTGTTTTTAAGCCAATGGATGAAGAGCCCATGGCCGTGAACAATCCAAGAGGGCTTCCAGTGTCATTGGATGGGGAAGGGTTGAAGAAGGGAACAAGAGTCGGAGAAGGAGCATTAAGGGAAGTTGCAGCCTACCTTCTGGATCATCCAAAGAGTGGCCGTCGTGCGTTCATTGGTGATGAGGAGGGGTTTGCTGGTGTCCCACCCACGTTTTTGGTCAAGTGCCTTCACAAAGGATTCAACCATCCCGGTGATTTAACTGCCAAGCTTGGCTCTTTGCAGAAGTTCATGGAGAACAATGGAAGTTGTGAGGATATGGGCCCCGGGGCTTTCCCGGTTAAGGAAGTCCATAAAATCTCTGTGCTGGATATAAGATTGGCCAATGCTGATAGGCATGCTGGGAATATATTGCTGAGCAAAGGAAAAGATGAGCAGACTGTGCTGATTCCAATTGATCATGGCTACTGCTGGCCCGAAAGCGTAAGTACCTCTTTTAATGCTTTGTTGAATAGGCTGCAATTTAGCTCATGTAATGATATTTCCAGTGTTTTCTTTGTTCAATTCACTGTTAAATTACTCGGTCTTTTTATTGCTCAAACTTTTCTTTGGCTAAATTAGAGTTTTCATGAACTAACCATCTTAACAATAAAACCCATTGTTTCACATCCTTCTCCATGTTGAGTGATTTTCAAATTTGGTTGTTAATTGAATATTTTGCAAATTCAAACCCCGAATTTTTTATTGCATTGTGTTGCTCTTGTGATTATTGCCATGTTGGGGATTCTTCCCAGCAGATTTAACCTTTGTGTACTCCTTGTACCTGCAGTTTGAAGAATGCACATTTGACTGGCTCTATTGGCCACAAGCTCGTGAACCCTACTCCGACGAGATTGTTGATTATGTAAAATTGCTTGATGCTGAAGAGGATATCGCACTTCTGAAGTTCCACGGATGGGAGTTGCCGCTTGAGTTTGCCCGCACGCTTCGCATCTCAACCATGCTTTTGAAGAAGGGAGTTGAGAAAGGTCTAACTCCCTTCGAAATCGGAAGCATAATGTGTAGAGAAACCTTGAAGAAGGAATCCATCATGGAGGAGATTGTCCAGGAAGCACAGGATTCTGTGCTCCCTGGAACAAGTGAAGTCGCATTCCTCGAGACTGTGTCCCAAATCATGGATCGTCGGATTCATGAAGTTGCTAAATCACGTTCTTGATGGCAGTGCTCACTAATTACTCTTTGAATTGTTAATTTACGCAAGTTTATAATGTACATTTCATTAGTGTACATCTGTGTCTGGCGACTGACTTTTTAGGATCCTTTGTCCATACTACCTGGAAAAGCATTTTAATTTTCTTCGGTTTTCTTTTTTTCATTTGCTATCATGCTATTATTATAATGTCTTTGATTGACCTCATCAACTGTAGGTATTGATTCATTTCCCAGGGTACATCTGAAAACATTTGTTTATATTTGCAGCGGATGATATATATGTTTTTCGTTGGATCATTATGTTGGATGAGGATTTCGCCACACTATAATATATTTTCTATTAACATGTGTTAGTAGTGATCTAACAACAAGAGTTGCAGGGAAGAAAATTGTCTCGTTTATGTGTTACCAAGCGCCGGTGCTCTTATGTTGAAGATTATTATTATTATCAAGTCTTCTTAAATGTCTGATTGAAGATTATTCAAGTATTAAGATGCTGTGAAAATTTAGGCCTCATTTAGTTTACGAATTCAAGTTGGAATGTGATTTTATATAAGAGTTTTTCACTTTAGTAGAAAAATTAAATGTAACTTTTAATTAGAGTTTTTAACTGTAGTAAAATTAAAATTGAAAATTCGAATTGGTGAAATAAATGAGGTCCTAATAGTTCAAAAAAGACTAGTATATTTGTTTTACTTTTCTATCTACTTTTCCAATTCATACCAATATATATATATATATATATAGACACGCACACTCTACTAGTTTGCATGAGAAAATATATCTTAATTACCAATAGACTTGTAGTAGCCCATGTCCGACAATGGTTATAGTGTGTGAAAATTAACCAAAGTTTTTTTTCTAATATTTCAATAAATTAGTAAATACATCATGTACGAGGGCTCATTTGACAAATACATTTAAACTCATAATTTTAATTATGCTATAATATTTTCTTGTCATAAAGAATTTAAATTTAAAAATTTCTCACAATAGTTTTATCACAAAGTTTCCGTTAATAAATCAAAAATAAAGTTCTCGTTAATAAATCAGAATCACAACGAACCAAACGAGTCCATAACTCATCAGATAATATACATACAAAATTCATATACTTGAAGACAAGGAAGATTTAGCTCCCATCGACTGCACAGACACAGTGGATCTCAAGGACACAGCTCAATCAGTCGGCCAATTGCCTGATAGACCAAGGGCAGGACTAGCAGCCTCTTAATTAGATAACCCACAAGCAGAGCATTACTTGACTCTCGAACAAACCAGAGTTGGGAGCTGACCCATGAGCGTGTGAAGAAGCAATCTTCTTCACACAAAAAAGCAAAATTGAGCAATCCAAACAGGTTGGTCAGAGTTCAGAAGTCCACAATGTTTTATCTTTGCGAGAATCCTCCAATCGGTCGTAGCAACTGCAAGCAACAAAAAGCCCTCTAGCCAAGGATTTTTCTTACGTGGCCAACGGCTTTTGTTGTTACCTCTTTAACTTGTTACTTGTCCAAGCGCATGTATCAGCTTCATTTCTTTCTACGCTTCTTCAGCATTTTCTTTGATGTTTTTCTGTAAAGGGAAAACCATGAGTTAATCTTTGTCTCCTCTAAGATCGACTCTTTGATGATAACAGTAAATAAGAAATTACCTCTTAGTTCGGGTTGGTCTGCTTTTGAAACCGAAAACACCCTTCGTCAATGAACTTATATCCACAGAGCGGTCTCGCATAATCACATCATGGTACATTTTGCTCCCAATCTCTGTGATCTGTTCCTCCACTTCATCCAATGTTTGGTCCACATTAAGCTGAAGCTCTCCTTTCCTGATGACGGTGACGCTAAAACCGTTCTCTTTCGCTTCCCGAAAAGCATCCTGTCGAAGATTAAGAGAGAGTTATAAATGAGGGATACCATAAACTTGTGAAATATATGGGGAAACAAATTTAGGCTCTTGCCTTAGGCGGTCGGGCAACAACAAAGGCATGGCCATTCCCGAGCATTTCAATTTGAGCTTGGATAATATAACAAAGATTTTTGCAGTCATTGGCATCCTCGAAAGAAATCACGTGCTGTGGTTTCGGTTCCAATTCAAGGTCTGTAGCCATCTCCAATGAATAGAATCCTATTCTTTGCTCCCCGTCTTCAACCGTGTACAACTCAATGCACTGAAAAATAAAGACAGAGAAGACGACAAGTGATCAAGTAATAGCTAGTTGATTTGTGAGAAAAATTTCTTTAACTGACCTTGAAATCACCGTCATAACCACAAATGTTATATGAACACGAAATCTTAAATAAAGGAATCACAGCTTTGAAAATTTTGCCAATATCAACACTTTGTCAGGAAACTAAGAGGTATATCACTGTTAGCTTATTTGTTTCCATTTCTATGCTAAGAAAACACCTCTTGCTTACATACCAGTATACATGGAAGATCTAACCACCACAGGTAATCTTCTTCCTTCTCGTCAGCATATTCACGATATTTGCTCATCACTGCTTGCGGTCCAAATAGTTCCATCTCTCTTTTAAGCTTTTTGAGTTTCTTTTGCATGAATTCTTTATTCCTCTCCGGTAGTTTATCCATCAAATCAGCGGCTTCCTGAATTTCTTTCTCAGTGATCCACCGATCCAGATCCTTTCCCATGTCTTTCATAATGAATTTAACTTCTGGGTCTGTCTCTCCATTATAGGATTCCAGAAAACCTCGCGACCACTTTTTGGTGTGTTGCCAAACCTCCTTCCCTGATTTTTTTCCAGCTTTTACAGAACCATCACTGCCTTCTATGATTGTCTTGGAACTTTGTTGACCCCTCTGAAGTTTCTTCTTTGGATCATTAACTGCCGGAGATCTGGCATAATTTTTATCTAATGGGGATTCCGCTGATTTCTGAAGGAAGTCCTGCTCACCCTTCTTCACATTATTTAAAATCTCAGTGTTTTCAGCAAAAATTGCCTTTCTCTGTTCTAGGAAGTTATTTAAGAACTCTGGAATTTTTTCCAGAGGGGGCCCTTTCCAGCGTGGTATTATTTTTTCCGGTGGATCATACAAACTGATACCATCTAGGGAAGAAAAAGACAAAAGAATTGTAAGGATGTATACTTTTGAAAATATATAGACATTCATGTGCTATTCAAGCGGGAAAGACTTAAGGAATAACATAAACTACCAGTTACCTGCTCCGTAGTCTAGATTTTCTATATTTGAGTGGAGCCATTCATGCAGTGTTGACAGCTTTTCGTTCTCTCTATCAACTTTCTTTTCAAGACCCTTGAAAAATGAATGTTTGTCTTCGGCATCCATCATATAAAACGGATCCCACCCAGCCAACTCATTTTCTCGAACTCGAAAAACAATCTCAGCAAGCTTATCGTCTTCCATCCATTCAAGTTCATTGACATCTCCAATGGACTCCAGTTGCGTCATGGAGGAATTCGTATTTGATTGTTGGTTCTTCTTTTCTCTTGCAACCATGTAATTGTCTCTAAAGCCAACTCCAATTTCCTTCACAATATGTTCATTGTAATTGCTCTCGTTCCAGGTTTCCTCTTCTAAGGATGGCCCTACCTCTGAATTTACGCCATTACCTTCATGATCCAATGATCCTTGCTGCTCTGGAACATCATCCTCTCCTTGCTTACAAACATCAGTGTTCCCATTCTTGATTCCAACGAATTCCTTATTTTCCACAGCAGAATCTTTGGAAGCATCTGTTAAAGGTGAAGAATCTAATGTCCCATCTGAAATGGCAGATGTGACCACTTTTTCTTCCATCCCCAACTCCTGATTCGCATCCCTATCATATTGTTTATCAATTTGTAGATTTAAAAGGGTTTTACTTTCGGAAACAGCTTTAAACTGGGGTTCTTCTTCCCCTTCTTGCTTGTAACGCTTTTTAGAAAGATACTTCCTAGCTTCTTTCACTGATCTTATGATCCGTGGTTTTGCTTGGGCGGAACTTCCTCTAGAATCACTTGGTTCCTCAGAAGTACCATCATCTGCTAAATGTTCAACACCCTCATTCTCTTTTAGATCCTTTCTAGTGCTTTGCCTAAGATCTGAACTTTCTACACGTGAAGATGAACGCCCATTCCCACCAAAAACTTCATCAAGTAGAAATGCATTACGATCAATGCTACTTTGTTGAGTATCTCCATTTAGAGGGTTAGTCAAACGCCTTGTTTCCTCTTCTTTATAGTCATTACCCTTCTCGGTTCCCTTGTAACCTTCCTCACTCATAACCTCATTTTCGACGCCATTCATTTTAACAAAGTCATTTTTCACATCTTCACTTTCCCGGGCTTCCCTGGCCATTTTTCTGATTTCCTGAATTTTGACATCAAACTCCACAGATTTAGCATCAGGGGCAATTGAAGAACCAAGTAAAGCCACATTCCCATCCAGCGATTTTGCTCTCGCGATATTCCTCATAAGTTCTTCCTTATCTATCCTCGGCTTTTCTCCGGACAACATGGGCAATTCCAAAGGTTTCTGAACAACTTCCACACTACCTTTGTCCAACATCTCTTCCACCTTTCTCGATTTTATCTCCCTCCTCATTTCCTTTACTGACTCTATCTCCTCTTTACCCCGGAAACCAAACAACTTTTTCAATGCCCACACCGCAATGAAACCGTAAAACAACATCATCCCAACTCTAGGGAGCTCATTTACCATCTTAGGACTATGGGCAAAACTCTGAATTGCCTTAAAAAAACTAGACTCCTCACCTTGAACAACAACAAACTTAGCCACCGAACTATTCCTTGGAATAACATCTTTTTTCCCACTCTCCATCTCTCTAGCTAAAGTTTTAGCGTGCAAAGCTTTCAAATTCACCTCTTTTGAGCTTTCTTTCTCCACTCCACTTCTCCTCAATACTTCATTTTCATCAACAGAAACCCTTTTGACATTACTATCAGAGTCCAGAAAAACTATGAAAATTGGTTTTGACCCAATTCCCCAATACTCGGTATCTTTCTTATACTGCAGAGCCCAATTCTCCAATTTGTTAAACAAAACAGATTCACCAAAAGATTTCGACTTTGGTTCTTTATCACTAGAATCATACCCTTTTTCCACACTTTCATGATTAATTCTCTCTACGAATCTCTCCGTATCGCCAAAATTAGGGTTTGGGTTTTGAATATCAGAACCCGCGGGGTTTAGAGGAGAGGCAATTCGACGCACCTGTTGTTGGTCTTCAATGAGCTTCTTTCTCAGCGAGTTTCGGCGGTTCGTTGTTCTGCCGAACTGGGAGAAAACTAGAAATTTTCTTCTGGTATTGGATAAGGGAAAGTGGATTGGAAAAGACGGATTCTTGTAGAATATGAAGCTGGGTGTGGTGAATTTGATATGGATTCTCTTTGTTGAAGCTTTGGTTGGGAATTCGAAAGTGAAAGGCGAAGTTGACAGGCGAATTGTGAGGTTGGTTGGTGCTGAAGATTTGAAAACCTCCATGGATGGAAGCACGGAGAAAGTGACAGGTAGCTGGAGATTTTGCAGAGATTTTATGCCGGAGAAGGTCGCTTTTTTTTTTTTGTTCTCGTCCCGTTGTTTCAATTGTTCCAGTCGTTTTCATGTGTTTCTGTCGTTTTACAGTGAAGCTTTACGTTGTTTGTCGTTTTAATGTTATTAGGAAACTAATGATTTTTTTTTAAGGATAAATTAGGAAATTGACACTCCACTGCTTCGTAATTTTTGAATTCATTATAAAACATTGCGGACATTAGATGATTAAGTAATGTCCATATAGGTTTTATTTTTCTTGTTAATAAATACTCTTTTATTTCGTACTTAATCAAAAATGGTTCGGTAAGAAAAATATCGGCTGTACCGACGACTTTTTGTCAGTGAAGGATTCCACCACAACCTCTTCAAAAGATTCATCGTGAAGGATCTTCTAATTGTTGAAATTGAATTCTTATTAGTCATGTCCAATACAACTTTCTTCTAATGGCCCAAATTGTAAAGAAGACTCGTCGAAGTTGTCGTTTTATATTTTTCCTTTATCGTCATTTTAAAATATAGCGGGCCGGTTTGTTTCTATTTTTGTTTTCATTTTTCACATTTTTTGAGAAGAAAAAATGAAAACGGAGGATAAAAACGTGTTTGGGAGTAATCCGTACCAAAATCAAAAACAAAAACGTTTTTGGATTTTTTCCAAAAACTCATTTTTTCTGAAAACGATTGAGATTCGTTTTCATTTTCTCGTTTTCATTTTCTTCGTTGTCAATCTCTTCTTCCTCGGTTATGGGTCGTCGGCGGCAGCGGCGGAGGAGCGGAGGAGGGAGAGGGCGAAGTCGGTGAGGGAGGATGGGTCGTCGACGGCGACGACCGGATCGCGCCGGAGCGCCAAGCACATGAAGCCGGAGCCGTTCGATTGCCAGCTCCGCGACGCCTTCAAGGTCCTCGACAAGGACGCCACGGATTCGTCTCCGTCGCCGAACTCCGCCACATCCTCACCAGCATCGGCGAGAAGCTCGAGCAACTCGTTAAACCCAAGAAGAGAGGTAAAATCGCAATTCCATGGTCTATAATCTGTCTGGGCGGGTGTAGAAATCAGGTGGGCTTGTCTCGCTTTAATGGGTGAGGGATTGTATTAATGGGTGAGGGATTGCATATCTGATTCTGGGTTTTGCTCAGAGTTCCTTAAAGAGGCCAAGCTTGGTTTTTCTGCAGCTGAGAACTCTGCTTATGTTGTTGTTGGTTTTTTGCTCGAGCAACTTGGGTTTGTGTCGTTTTATTGCATTTGTGCCGTTTGGTTGGATTTATTTTGTTGGATTTGTGTCGTTTTGTTGGATTTATGCCGTTTTGTTGGATTAGTTTTGTTAGATTTGTGTCGTTTGTCATCTTGAGAATCTGATTGAGTTTATTAATTATTTAATATATTATTTTAAATATTATTACATGTTTTTAAAAATGTAAAACCAAACGCAATTTTAGTTTTTTTTTTAAACTGAAAACAATTTCAGAATAAAACTACCAAATGTATTTTCAGAAATTATTCCAAAATGAAAACGTAAACGTTTTCATTTTCATTTTCATACAAAAAACAAAAACGTTTTAGAACCAATTCCAAACGCACCCAGCATTACGCTCCATTTATTGTAGCTTTTGTTTTGCTGTCGTTTTCTTGTGCATATGTCGTTTTTAAGAAGTTGTCGTTGTCCAGTTATAATGCTGTTTTTCTGCAACGTCACCTCTTCATAATAGATAATAGAGATGGTAAATCGGCAACAAACAGCATTTTTTGAACTCCCTTCCTTTTCCAATTTCCACATTTAATACTAGACATGCTTGATTCAAACAGAAAATTTGAACACGAATTCAAATTTTTATTGGAAAATACAGTAGCAAAAAAGTTTGAATTTTGCACATACAGGCACACTAATTTTTTGTTCTTAAGATTTTCATTGTATTAAAAAAAATGAATTGTGCACATACAGGCACACTAATTTTTTGTTCTTAAGATTTTCATTGTATTAAGGAAAAAAATGAATTGTGCACATACAGGCACACTAATTTATTGTTCTTAAGATTTTCATTGTATTAAAAAAAATGAATTGTGCACATACAGGCACACTAATTTTTTGTTCTTAAGATTTTCATTGTATTAAGAAAAAAAATGAATTGTGCACATACAGGCACACTAATTTATTGTTCTTAAGATTTTCATTGTATTAAAAAAAATGAATTGTGCACATACAGGCACACTAATTTTTTGTTCTTAAGATTTTCATTGTATTAAGGAAAAAAATGAATTGTGCACATACAGGCACACTAATTTATTGTTCTTAAGATTTTCATTGTATTAAAAAAAATGAATTGTGCACATACAGGCACACTAATTTTTTGTTCTTAAGATTTTCATTGTATTAAGGAAAAAAATGAATTGTGCACATACAGGCACACTAATTTATTGTTCTTAAGATTTTCATTGTATTAAAAAAAATGAATTGTGCACATACAGGCACACTAATTTTTTGTTCTTAAGATTTTCATTGTATTAAGGAAAAAAATGAATTGTGCACATACAGGCACACTAATTTATTGTTCTTAAGATTTTCATTGTATTAAAAAGAACTACATATATTTTTTATTAAATTATGATAGAATTAAAAAAAAAAAAAAAAAAAAAAAAAAAAAAAAAAAAAAAGACCCCCATTCGAAACTCAATTCTCCCCCAAAGTGAGGACTGCGTTATATATTTTAACGTGGATTCTTCCATATGAATTTACACACACACACACAAAAAGCGAAAAAAAAAAGATAGGAAACTAACTGGTAAGCAAAGAATTTACCAATGAGCTAATAAGTTTTAATGATTTGGTGTACACCCGAATTTACTTCTGTTTCTGTTTTCTGTTTTCCTCTCCTCTCCTCGTTCCTCTACTCCACCCGACTCAAACGTTTGAAAATACCTACTAATAGAAAATTGCCTCGTTCCACATAGATATACATCTAATCCATACACGCATATTTAATTCTAAAAACATCATAAAAGTCAAGTTTCCATATTTTATCAGCTATAAGGAAAACTGGAAGCTTCACATGTTGACGTTGTATATACCAAAATGATGGAAACATAACAAAGGTAATCCAGCAATGTCCAGAACCACTTGAATAGATTGTTCAGGACACATACAGAAGAGAGACAGATATACAAACAAGCACGCTAAGTGCACAGCGGTATGCAGGTTCCCCCTTCCGGGTTTTGTTGTTCTTTCCATATCCGCCCCGTAACTCGCAACTTGAGATCTTTCCTTTCTCCTCCAGAGAAGAAGATGGCCAAGTTGCGTTGTATTATGAGGCCATCATGGCTGTCTCTGACCTTCCTGTGGCTATCCCTAATGCTTCTAGGGTTGCCTTCCCAGATAAGCTTTCGGCCATTTCCCCCAACCTCGAGGCTGTAGCTGTAGTTATGAGCTTCTGTCTCGTCTCCCATGAAACGGAGAAAGGCCATGTAGACAGGAGCCATCCCGATTTGGAAGGCTTCAAAATGGAGACAGAAATATTGACCAAAACAATGGAAGACCTACCAAAAGCAAAAGCAGCGCAGATAAAGACAACTATTTCCCCGTCAGCAAAATAAAAAGAGTTCGACTTGCAATTCTGTGACTAAAGTAACAAGTGGCTCTTAAATCAAACTTAAAGAATGGAAAACAAAAACATAAATCTTGCTTGTGCCAACGTGCCACAAGGTCACAACTCATTTAGTCATATCAATGCATTATCATAACTTGGAACCGTCGTAACAATACAACTTAAAGTCAATATGACCACATTATAACATAATGAGAATAGCCATTTGATAATTTTTGCAACATATCCCAAATCAAATTCTTAATCCTTCATAAGAATGGGACAGAAGAGAGAGATTGGTACTTACGGTTAACATCCATGTAGCGTTTTCTACTTCACGGGGATTAGCCTTGACGTAACGATGGTTAAAAGTGGAGCCAGAATGCATATCCACCTTGTGATCATCGCGTAGATGAGAAACAAGGAACCGTATATCACCAACAACGGAGCAGTCTGATCCAGCGTACGGGCAGTTGTAGGGTCTGAAATTACAAACAAGCTCATGTTTGATTTTACTGTAATAGGGGAATATCTCCGGACACCCAAGAGCTAAATACTTGCAAGGCATGTCAAGTGATTCAGCCACCTTTTCCAGTGCCAAACACCTTATGTCACCAAGATCAAGTTTGCAAGTCGGGCATCGGTTGTGTATAGTTTTGCAGGCAGAACAAAGAGTATGCCCATTGTGACACTGCAGAAGCAAATATTTTTCAAGATATCAGCTATAATTCTAAGCTGAACAAAATTCAACCAGAAGCTTCAATAATTGAAACAAATATCATCAAATATTTTTCAAAGTTAAGGATCCAAAGAGATTTTGAATAACATCCTAGTTGCAAAAATAATGTATGAGATTGAAACTAATCTATCTTTTAACACATAAAACAAAAAATGAAGATCTCAAAATTCCCCAATAAAAATCCTGACTTTCCTTAAAATCATGAAAGGCCTTCCAACCCCTAAAAGAACCCCAAAATCCAAATTCTCAAAAAAAAAAAAAAGAAAAAAAAGGAAGAAATCAACCACTATTGTCTCACAAACACAATGGTCCATGCAATTAAAAGCCCACAAGCAAATAACAACTATAGTAATTTTAATTTAAAAAAAATCGTTGCTAACAGAAACAAACAAAAAATAAGACAAAATCAAGAAAAACAACATGGGCAAAAGAGAAAACAGAGAAATATAATACAGAAAAATTAAAAAAAAATGCAAAAATAAATATAATGAGAGACCTGGTGGATGGGAGGGTACATGGAATTGGAGCAGACGGGGCATTCTAGAAGCTTGTAGACACTGGTCGTGGTGGTGGTGGTGATTGGCTTCTGAATCTGATGCTTTGGAACTGAGACAAACTGGTGGCAACGGCTCTGGATCGCATCTTCGTCCAAAAACTCCGACGAGGCCACGCTTTCAGGGCTCGGGGATTCCATTTCCGCAAAATAGACGCAACCCAGAATTTCAAACGAAGCAAAAATGAAAATTTATCAGTTTTTCTTTGGTGGGTATGATTCCTCTTCTCCGGAAAATGATTGGAAGAAGAATGAAATAATTTGATCTCAATGTGCCTAAGTAATAAAGGGGGGAAAAAGAAAATAAAAATGAAACTATTTTTATGAATTGCTTCTTTTTTTTTTTTTTTTTTTTTTTTTTACTTTTTTTTTTTAGTACCTCAAAAGAGGGGCTTTTCTTTCTTTTGGATTTGGACACTGGTAAAAAAAAGTAGGTCGCGGTCGACCCTCCAAGGAATCTATTTTCTCAGCGAGTTTCAATTTTCCAGCCGATTTTTAATTTGATTTGCAAGCTCATTTATTTGTTTGTTTTATTTGAAATTTGATTGGTCACCTCAAAAATAACACTGACAGTGACAATGCCAAAGGGGAAACAAAAATATGTTAATAGGGATTAATTCTAAAACAAGCATTGTTTATAGGTGTAATTTTATTTATAGCAGCGAGAGGTAAAGAAAATGGTCTTCTTGTTTTGTTTTTTTTTTCCTGTTGTTAACCCTTAATTCGGTATGGAAAAAAAAAATGTGGGTCAAAGCAATGACGTAGTCAACGTAAAAAATGCTAATAAAATCAACTCTTAATACGTTTAAATAAGTAGTATATATGTATAGACTACTCAACATATTTGAGTAATAAAGATTTTAATTAGTAAATTAGATAAGAAAAAATATTTAGAAGGTACATAACATTTCTGAGAAAATAGTAATTGTGAGTGTCAAAAGGAAAAAAAAAGATCTTTAAGTATGTAAGACACATTTGAATAAATACATATGACTTCAATAAGAGTAAATTAGAGAAAATGTACGTGTGAGAAAGTAGTAATTGAAAGGATTTTTTTTAAAAAAAAAAAATCTTAATTAGGAACACATTTTGAGAAAAAATATTTTAATGGGTCATTTTCTATATAGCTTAGATTATATCTAAGAATATTTTAGAAAGGACTAATTTGAAAGAAAAATTGTTTTCGTAAGAACAAATTAAAGAAAAAAATCAATTAGGTACATTTAAAAATATAAGATTTAATAGAAAAAGATCAAAAGAACAATATAAGAAAATAAAATAATTTGAGATTAAATTTTGTGAGGATATATATTTGAAATTTTTATTGATAAGGAGGGCATATATAAAAAAGTTTTGAAAAAACATACACTAAGGAAACGTTTGGTTTATTGATTAGAATCATGATATTAGAATAATTTTTTATTTACGTGTATTTTTTGTAAGAAAAAATACTGTAATGAACTATAAACTATTATTCAAATCATGATATGAATACTCTTATTAAATGTCTTCTAAAATTTAACTATCAAAAATCCAGGGGGCATATGCCCCCGGGCCTCACCTCCGTCCGCCGCTGGGTCAAAGCAAAGGGGTGACAAATGAGGTGGCTAATTGGCTATGGGGTGTATTTGCCATTTGGTGCGCGTTAGTTTTGGACTAATTATTTGCAATGGACGACTTGCTTTACTTTGTCTGCCCTGTAGGGTCCCAATTTATCCTTTTATCATACTTTTGCACTTCTGGCATTACATTGTGGGCGATATGAAAAATATGTATCTGCAGATTGCCTTGTCAAGAGCTCAATTATCTATGCCCAAATTTGAACCCAGTGTTCTACCGAAAAAATTTGAACCCTAAGACTCATCTGTTAGTTTAAGTCATTAATTCTGATTTATTGACAGAAATTTTTGATAGAAATTTTTTTAATTTAAATTTTTTAAGAGAAGAAAACACTATCATAGCAAAATTAAAATCAATGGTTTAAATTTATTAACCAAATATGCCCTTATGCTATGTTTGGTAGGAAAGAAAGAAAATAGGATAAAAAGAAAATATGAAAGTGATAGAAAATAGCAATGATAGAAAGGAAATTGATTTTTTTTTATGTTGTTTAGTACGAGAAGATGGAAAGAAAATGAGGTTACTTTCACTTGTTTGGTATTGAAAGTTAAATTAGGAGGAAAGAAAAAATTTTATTCATAAATTACTTTTATGCCCTTAAATTTTTTACTTGGATGTTGATGGAGAAAATAGTAAATTAGTAACTTTACTCACTTTAATTAGTTGTCCCCTTTTTTTATTTCATTTTCCGCCTACTTGTGAGAAAAAAAAATAGTGGGACCCACATGTATATTTCTCACTTCATTTTCTCTTCCATCAAACAACTTACATTTCTATTTTCTCTCTCAAAATCTCACAATCTTCTTCCTTCCTTCTACTTTCTTTCCTACCAAACATAGTGTTAGTGTCCCAACAAGAAAGAAAAGAAAAATGGGACCAAGTGGTGTTAGTGGCCTGGCCTGAGATTTTCAGTCCTGGCCGAGAAGAATTAGGACACTAATCATTTGCACTTTTTAATTTTTCTTGTTTTTTTTTCTCCTTTCTTCTATTAGTTATTTTACTCTGCCAAAACAGCTTGCTTGATGCGCTTTTTTCGTTGATTTACTTGGTGAAGATCACTTTCTTCAATTTTTTTTTTTTATTTCCTTTGCTTGATCATTAAAAAGAATAAAGGAAAAAGAGATGCTAGTTATATTAAAGCTTATCTGTTGTCTGATTGTTGACGCTGAATATTTTTGTTTAAGTAGCTTTTGGGTTAATCTAAAAAATAATCCCCAAACTTTTAATTGAATGTCACTTTGCTCAAAGGCGTTTAAAACGTCATAAAGCTGATTTTGATCTATTGTTTCTAACGAAGTTAATCTTTTTGTTAGTTGACAATACCTTAGTTATGTAAGGTAGGCAGTTAGATTATTAAAATGGGTTATACATGCCATTAGAACCTTATTCGATTAGAGAAAAAAAAAAAATTGTGTCCCCACGTCAAATAGAGGGCTTGTTCATTTGCACCAAACTCAAAAAAAAAAATTAAACTCAAATTACAACTTTATTCAAATTCATGTTCTTTTGTAAAATTTGAGTGGTTAAGGACTCATTTAGTTCGTTGATTCGAGTTTTTAATTCAAGTTGAGATGTGACTTTATGTGAGAACTTTTTATTATAATAAAAAAGTTAGATGTGATTATTTCTGAGAGTTTTTTTACTGTAGCAAAACTCGAATCGGTAAAATGAACGGCAAGTTCAAGTCCCCCCTTCAACTTAAATTCCTAAACTCAAATTCAAGTTAATAAATAATATTTTTTTATTCTTAAAAATGTCATAACTTTTTCGTTGTAATTTCGATTGAGATGATTTTTTTTCCTATGCGTTCACAACGAATAGATGAATAAAACCCCACCCATACACCCTATTAAAATTTTCCATCACCATTGAGTTTTTATTAAAATACTATCCAAATACAAATTCAAGTTTTGACCCACCCAAACATAAACTCAAATAGATTCTCAATTCAAACCATAATTCAAAATGTGCGCATTCAAACACAAACTCAATTAGAATCCCAACTTAAATCATATTCAAATATACTTTAACTCAAATCAAGATTTGAGTTCAAGTCACCATAACTCAAAAAATACAAATGAACAAGCTTAGAATGTACCAAGAAAAAAAATATGAAAATCATCCCAAATACTTTTTCAATAAGTTAATCTTACACAAAAAGCCACTAAAATGTCCATTTTACCATAACTTAAAGAGACGATGGGGCACATGATACCTTGTCATATCAAGATAAACCATGATTAGTTTTAAAGGTGTTTTAAATGTTAGAGGCCAAAATGAGATTTAATATACAATTTATGATATTTTTTATATTAATCCTTGTAATGATTTATGTATATATATATTTTTCAATTGAAAGGTAAATATTATTATTTGAGTAATAAACTTGAATTGAGACTCCATATAATTACTTTTAAAAGAATATTTTATTTTCGCGTAGCATGGGATGCATCAACGTATAATGGTCATGATTCTTAGATAAGTTTGTCTGTTTTGAGGGAATGATGACATAACAGATGTCTTGGATAAAAAGTTACTTCGAGTAGATATCGTTTGTGCCATGAAGTAGCCATCCCAAAGAGTAGTTGAAGCGGACGTTTGAGCCACTCTCATGGCCATATGTTATTCTTGAGTAGTTGTTCTTTTAGAGTGTAATTTGAGTGCATTTTTTGAATTGAATTTGAGTTATAATTTGAGTTAAAATTAAAACTTGAATAAAATTGAGTAAAATTAAATAAAATTAAAACTTAAAAGAACGTAAACTTAAATAAAATTGAAACTTAAGTTGTCTTTTTTTAAGTTTTTTTGACAAAAGAACATGGCTGACACAAGCTTGAAACTTAAAAGAGCAACATCAAATCTCATATAAACTTTCTTATTCACAATCACAAGAACCGCGTGATAATGTTCTCCATTTGAAGATAAGGACAGCCCCGTCATAATGGTCTTATTGACAAGATTTGTGGCTTCTCACAAGCAACACAGGGCTTGTTCTTTTGTAAGTATTTTTGAGTTAAGTTTTTGAGTTGAGTTTGAGTTGAATTTGAGTTATAATTTGAGTTTAAGTTGTAACTTGAGTTTGCGTTTGTTTGTGTATACTTGAGTTATGGTTTGAGTTAAGAATTTTTTGAGTTTGTGTTTGTTTGTGATAAAACTTGAGTTGTGAATAGTGAATATCCTTTTTTTCTCCTCCAATATTTTTATTCAATTTTTTTACAATTTTTTTATTTTTCCGCCTTTATTATGTTTTATTGTAATAAATTACTTGTAATTATAAAAACAAAAAAATAATAAAAATAACAAGTACAAGTTCAGTTTTCATTTTAATTAAATTCAAAAAGACAACAAAAATACATATTTAAGTTTAAAAAGACAACAATGAACGAGGGCATTAGCGTGCACGACGGTTCCAGTACACTGCCAACATTGTATGCGCCCTTGCATCCCTTAAAGCATTCATGTCAACTTCTGCATTAGACTCCAATAGTTGACCCTCATGGTTAGTATTGTCGTTAATGTCCTCATCAATATTCGGTGGATCAATGTCTGCAACCGGAACGCCATCTTGTGAGTATTGGTCCAATAGCCTGTCCCCATTACGGTACATGTAGATAAAATTATGTATTATAGCACACGCTACTGGAATCATAACTTGTTTGGTCATGGGGTAACGATTAATGGTTCTCAAAATACGAAATCTAGCCTTCCACACACCAAATGTTCTTTCAATGACATTACGCAGTGAAGAGTAGGTGTAGTTGAAAAGCTCACGTTCACTGTGGAATCCTCTTTCACGGCGAGCCCTATACTCTTGCAATTGATACGTTGTCCCCCGATATGGTGCCATGAAGCATCCGTTGTTAGCGTACCCTGAGTCGACGAGGTAAAATTTTCCTACACTTGTTCGTATATTAATTAATAAATAAGCGTGCAGATGAAGTATTTGAAATATCAGTGTACATATAAAATCATTGTAGGCTGACCTAGTGGCGGTGTCGAGAATCTTTTGCGTGCGGATTCTAAAGCAGCAGCTAATACTCGCGCATCGTGTGCGGAACCCTCCCATCCAGATAACATGTACGTAAATTTCATATCAAAAGTGCACACGGCAAGCACATTAAGTGAAAAAAACCCCTTCCTATTTCTGTAAAGTTCAGCAGTTTCACGAGGGGGAACACATGGGATGTGAGTACCGTCAAGTGCTCCAACACAATCCTTGGGTCAACGGTTTGGAAATCTGGATGTAAAATGAAGTCCTGCTTCAGTTTGCATACCGCCACAAGAACTTTGGTGAAGTACTCAGACACCGTCGATCCAGATCGTTGCCAAGTGTCATGCGCCTCCCTGTTAGTTTGGTTCTGACATAATATAGTTAGGAATATAAATAATTGCTCATCAACATTTAGGTGGACAGTTGGTTACAGTAAGCCCCTTTCCTCAAGGATAAAACTTAGTCGCAAGAACGCATCACTACTCATACGGACTTTGTCATACATCACTGTTGGACTACGTTCCAAATAATACTGCACCCTAAGTGCACCGCCTCAACCAGAAGCGTGCCTTCGGCGAGAATGTTGTCTGTATATAAATCCAACACATAGCGTAGTCGCCGCAGCGACAACTTGCATGAAA
Source organism: Morus notabilis (assembly GCF_000414095.1). NCBI lineage: Eukaryota > Viridiplantae > Streptophyta > Magnoliopsida > Rosales > Moraceae > Morus > Morus notabilis. Next base: position 36,108 of record NW_010360877.1, on the reverse strand, counting down.
AAATTATCATCACTGTCGTAGTCCGATTCATTAGAACCCAACGGATTAGAATTCCCACCTATATCCATCCCTGTCAAATTTTCAGAATAATGAAGCATAAAGTTATAAAAATGCAAATCGTATGTGTAAAGTTAAAAAGTGCATATTAAACATACTCTTGCATAAATAATTGCATAAATAAGCTTGCATTAAGTAACAAATCCTCAACCAAATGTGCCGCAATCTAATAAGAATTACTCAATTAGTACTAAAAACGAAAAACAATAAAGGAATTCGAACCATAAAAAATAGCATGTTCAATGAAGTCTCTAGAATGGTGGTAACAAATAAAACGAATCAAATAACAATATCACATATGCGAAGAACCATCCCCTCCACGTGGCATTGTGTAGTTGGGTCTCGAGAACGGTGGCATGAATGGTTGAAATGGGGAAGTGGGCTGGCCGAATGTGTTGCTGTGTGCAGGGGTCGCTTGCGTGTTCGGCTGAAAGTACGAGGCCGAAGGCATTTGTTGTGGCGGCAGAAGAGCAACTTGTTGTCCGGTACACTGCTCCATCGTCTGCTGAATCCACACAAGCCGATGGTGTTCTGGCATATGCAGGAATGGACTCTGCCACCTAGGCTCCATAGTCATTAAGTTGAACATGAAGAGATACTATTCCTGAAAGATGTCCAACGTTGCCAATAAATCCATGCATTGATCCTGAATGTTTTCAATCTGAGCCGACATGTTCGCAGATGCACTTACACCGCGCGACCGACTGCTTGTTTCTATCGAATTCACGAGGCGATCCACGGCACGCTCCATATAGCTAGGCGACGCTCTACGAGAGCTACGACTTGACCGTCGACATACTTCTCGCGGTGGTGAGTGTTCATGTTGTCCGCGGCTTTCTCTATGCATGCCATGTCTTCTATCTGTAGGCGGAACATCGTCACCGTCGTTGAAACTAGTTGTTCCTCGCTCAGTTGGGCTGCCGGACCTATGTTGTGGTGGAGCATCATCTTGACCATACTCAAAGGCCCCATTTGCCCGAGTATTGGCAAACGCGCAATAATATAGATCGTAATCCAACAAGGGCTTCTTCCTCGCCCTTTCAACCTCGGGATGGATCTGTAAATGGAGCAACAAATATTAATACAACAGGTGTCATATTTCTGTAAATGACATATACTATTAGAAACTTACACTGATAAATTGCAGCCAATACTCGTCAGTGCAAGTGGGTTTCTTTTGAATCGGATCCCATCCAAGTCCGGTGGTAGTGCGAAGTAGAAACTCAGCATCAAACGTTTTCTTCAGTCTACTGGCTTTTTGTTTGACTTTGTCCCAAGTTAGGGGAACGGTAAAATGCTCACTTAGCTCCGCCGCCCATTGTGTGTATTTATCTCGGTGAGGGGTGGTACCTACAGAGTTCAATAAATTGAACTCACCTAGCCGTTTAAGCAGTTGTTCCTCGGCTTCCGGGCTCCAATTTACATCTCTATCTCTCCTTCTCGCCATCTATGTATTGACAATACCATAATGGCAGCAATACGTATGTACATAGCATACAAAATTCATTTAATGAGCTCGGATGTTGGAAGGAGGCTCAGATTTGTGTAAAGGCCAGTCATCGTCCTATTATGGAGCATTATCCAAGGCTAGGACAGTTAGGCTACCAAGGTTTATGTTCAATTACTCTTACTGGTAGGTTTCTCATACACTTTATGCCATGATGTTATGCATAAACCGGCAACCAATATGCTGCCTAAGGTTTAGCTAATGTCTCCATATTGATCAAGCAAGGCATTGAAAGTGAATTAAAGCAACCATACCAACGAAGAGTAATGGGATAAACCGGCAACCAACCACTAACCCAGCCACAGAATATCACTCGACATACGGGACTAGGCCATTAAATACAATTATATCATCATAGCCACGGAGAATTGCAATCTAGAAACTGAAAAAACCAGAAACAGTTTCTGTTTTCTTTTTCAGAAACTGCACAACAGGATTTACAAATGTACATATGAAAAGAATATTCAAAAACGATGCCAAATAATGTAAGTATAGAATGATGCACACAGAGAACATTCTTAACAGATGAACAAGGTACGTAATGTAGCTAACCTAGCAGGTGTGTGTGGACATAAGCATTCACAGCGTTTGATGAAGTCTAGACGCTGAAATCACCGGAAACAGGTTATGGTTTTTTTTCCAGAAACTGAACAAAAAGAGGTTCCAACAACTAGTGCCCCGATGAAGTATAGAGGCTGAAAGCACCAAAAAAATAACCAGCACAAGCCACTGTTTTTCCAACATTACCAACATAGGCAAAAAAGGCCCTCTAGATACTGTTCTCTGGATGCAATATAGAAGAGAGATCACTAGAAACAGTTTCTGTTTTTTTTTTCCAGAAACTAGCTTACGGTAGGGTGAAGATGGGTAAATTGGTGACCGGCAAACATTTAGGACTGTTAGAGATCAACAGGGCACATCAAAATGCAAATGACATATTCCACAATCTCAAAGGGGTTGCAACAGACTAGTGCCCCGATGGAGTATAAAGGCTGAAAACACTAAAAAAATACCAGAACAGCCACTGGTTTTTACACAATACGAACATAGCCAAAAAAAATGGCAGTGGGTGAACTGATATCTCAATGCAATCTAGAAGAGAAATCACTGGAAACAGTTAAAGTTTTTCTTCCAGAAACTACAAAACAGGGGTCCAACATACTAGTGCTCGATGAAGTATAGAGGCTGAAAGCATATGAAAAAATCACCGGAAATGCCAACGTAGGTTCACAGAGATGCCATCTAGAAGAACATGTTGGTTTTTTTTTTCAGAAACTAACAAAAAAGGGTTCCAAAATACAAGTGATCCGATGAAATCTAGAGGCTGAAATCACCAAAAAATTTAACTACAAATGTTTTTTTTTTTTTTTTGCCAATCGAAGGAGGAGGTTTACCCACCTAGGTCGCCGCACCGACGTTGTCCCAACAAATCTCCCCGTTTTGAAGGGGTAACAGTAGACGACAATGGTAGAGGAAGGGGGTGACGGTACATGCGGAAGGGGGGTCGATGGTGTCTGCGGCGGATTCGAAATCCGGAGATTGGGGGAAAATAGGGCAACGGATTGAGGGCTTCAGAAATCGATGAAGGTTGGAGGACTAAACCCGGTTTCGAATCAAGGATACAGGAGAACCACGTGATTGCAGTGTAGAAAAGCTGAGAAAGAACAAAGCTTGCAACGGGAAGTGCAGGAATCTGCACTGTAGATGTGCAGAAAAATAACTCAAGTGGCAGGGGGAAGGTAAACTCAAAAACCGGGTAATAACTCGAAAAAATTTTTGAGTTCCATTTCGAGTTTTTCTTCTCCGAACGTGAACTTGGGCTTGGAATCATAACTCGAGTGGGCTTTCTCGAGTAAACCGGATAAACCGAACAACCCCATAGTTATTTAAAATTATTCTTATTTTTATTTTTTACATTTTTTAGAAAGAAAAAATAAAAATAATTTTAAAATAACGTTTGTTACAATTAAAGATAAAAAACAGAAATAAAAATAATTTTTTTGTTTAATATAAAATGTGAGAGCAATGAAAAACAAACGACTTATAGTCGTTTTTTATTTTTTATTTTCGTTTTATTCTCTCTCGAGCAGAAAAAGAGACATTAATAAAATTTTTTATACTGAAAACAATCTCTTGATAAAACTACCAAACGCATTTTCAAAAATAATTTCTATCTGAAATTGAAAACGTTTTTATTTTTATTTTCATACAAAACACAAATGGCGCATTTAGAACTCGTTCTAAAATGATTTATTCATTTTGTGAAAGTATATAAAAATAATGCTAAAATTAATAATCATTTATTTAAGAGTGATATTATTAAAATTAACCCATAATTCCAAACACGGCAAAAATCATTTTAAAATAAATTCTAAACGTGCCTAATATATCAACTTTGTATTTGTCTCCTTACATACAAATCTTCCGCAAGAATTCAAAGAACAAAATTCGATATATTTTACAGAAATGGTGAAAGAAAAGCTACTCTTGATGTATAAAACAAAAATTAATCCAAGTTCTTCCATTACATCTGTGCAGTTATGTTGCGAAACAAAGAAAGCAAGTATTTACACGTCTCTATTGACTTAATTGAATCCGTTTTTTGACAATCCTATCTGCAGAAGTAGATTTAACTTCTGTTCTGTTTGGTTTGTTAGTTTGAATTTTATTAATTTAAATAGAAAAATTCAAACTGTGTGATTTAAATTGTAATTTAAATTAATATTTAGATGTATAGTTAAAGTTTTAATTTAAACAATAAATAAAATTTAAATTTGTGTTTAATAAGTGTAAAGAACAGAGAGAATAGATACTTTTTTACTGTTTAAAAATAATTTAAATTGTTAAACTTGAGGGGGAATTAAACTCTACCACTGATTTGGGAAGGCTTCTCTATACCTTACATCCTCGCCTAAAGTGAGCTGAAATACTGTTCCCTCGCTAGCTCGGGCATTTAACAGCCTCTGTGCTAACCTATCTTTAGTTGTAACTTTCTTACGCAGCATGGACGAAAGTGACTGCTTCTTGTTTCTGGCCATCGGGTTTTTGCGATTAGTTGTTTCTATATCTTCTCCAATAGCTGCAGATCTTGAAGTTGAAGCCAATGCAGCATCCTTTAAAACTGATTCGTTGTGCTCCCGTACTTTTGCACGCTTTGCATGCTGCAGTTCCTGTTTATCTATTTGTCTTTTCCTTGTCACCTCTTTCTCTCTCTCACGAACATTCTTCACAGCTTGTCTTGCTAACCTTTCTGCTAAATCCTTTCCTACAGCTGAATTTGTCTCATCCTTTGAGGGATCCTGATCAATTGGCTTACCCTCATTATCTCGGGGTATGATAGGTCCATGAAATGGACACACCCTCAAATCTCTTCGCTCACAAAGTCTACCTTTGCTCAAAGGGGCACGACATGGTTGAATTTCAACTGTGTCTTCTTTATATACAGTAGCTTGAACACTTAATTCTGAAATTTTCTCTGCCGGAATAACCGCATCATAGTCCACCCTACCCCAGTGACCTTCAAGATCCAAACCCCGTTGGTTAGCTAGCACATCCCTCTTCGAACCCCAGTTGTCCAAGTGAGGGCCCCATTTAACGAATGGGGCTTCAGCCAAAAGCTTACTCTTCAAAGAGTTAGACTGAGATCCACCACCTTCACAACCAAGCATTTTCTTGTCACCAGGCTCTTTGCAACTGGATGCCAGATCTTTCTTTTTTACCTCATTAGATATTGACACAGCGGCACGATCTTCATTTCTCTCATGGCGAGCACCAGACCCTCCACTCTCGATGGATGTGATTTTACCCTCCTCCCAAAAATCTTCTTCATCATTATTTCCAGTATTTCGAAGAGCAAAACCCGCTTCTTCACACTTCTTCTTTACCGATTGGAGACAATTTTTCGTATCAATAAGCTCTTTCAAAGCAGAATCTCTAAATTTGTTGTCAGTCACTTCAACCCTCACAAGGACAGATATCCATTCTTGAACTGATACCAAATGTTTTGTCATTACAAGCTTGTACAGCTCCCTCAGAGCATCAAAAACCACTTTATTGTCGTTATTCTCGTGGACCTTTTCCGCTTCTTCCAAAGTACTAAGACGTATCTGCCACATCTCGGAGCTGCGAAACTCTTCAAAATCCTCCTCATCCAAGGGAACCAACGGCACCTGCTCCTCTCTGATACGAACAATTTCCAAACACTCTTCAATCTCATTAATCGTAGAATGTATTTCATCCTTCATCGAAGGAAAATTTTCCTTGAAAGTCTCGTACTTGTTGAGCAAGATCTCTTTGGACTTCCTCTCCCTTTCTCTTCTCTCCTGCTGCAGCCGAGCCGCATTAGCCTGTAGTTCAGGGAACTGGAACCGGAGAGTATTCTTGAGGTAATCAACCCCCAATCTGAGCTGCCTGTAATGAAACCCAAACGAGTCATTCCACTTCTCCAAAAATTCAATCGCCTTCGAACGCAGCCGATTTGCAACGGCTGGTGGGGCTGGGAGCGGCTGATTCCTCCGAAACCCGACACTTAGACTCAACAGATTGTCCATATTCTCAACAAGAAGGTTTCTAAAAAGCTTTGATCTCATGAAAAGTTGGTCAATTATGAGAAGAGAAAGGTACCGAACCTGCAAAAACATTTATCCGGCACAATTCTTCCATTAGCAAAAGACCATCCCCTCCGACAACCCTAACCCTAAAAAACAGACGCAGACATTGAAATTTAGACAAATTTACATCCTAAAGCCAACGAATTCACTCAACCAAATCTACTCAATCAACTTAATTCGTTCAACATTTTACGTTTGTCGACTCTCTCTCCTAATAAAAACTCGCAATCTATCCAAATATCAATTCAAAGGTCGTAAACTTTCCTCGAATTTTCTCCGCAACCAAACACGAGATAAGAAAAACAATCCGAAACCGAATTAACTCTGGAATTTCGACCCAATCACCAGACTCAATCCCAAACAGAAAATCCACTCCAAAACAAACAAATAAACAATTGGATTGAAGAATTCGAAAATGTAACAACAAAGATAAAGAACCTGAGAATGGTCGCGTTTCATGAGGTCCATGAGGGTGTGGGCGGCGATTCGGAGGTCGGAATCGGAGCATCGGACGACGGATTTGATGGCTTTGAGGAGGCGGGGATCGAGGTCTGGTTCGGTAGAATTGGTGGCGTTCTCAATCAGAACCCTAACCTTCGCTCCACGCCCTGCTCTCTCGTCTTCCATGGTACACCACTTCGATTTCTTGCCAAACACGGTATTTTCTCGCTCGCTCGGTCAAATACTCGACTCGATAAGGTCGGTTAGTCCTTCGAGAAAAATAAATAAATACTTTTTTTAGATTAAGAATCAATAATCCGTTAGAAACTAATCCAACCGGCAGGTCAACCTTTCAGAGAAGGTCCCAAAAATAAATACATAAATCATAGGTTCCAAAATTGTAAATTAGTTTTCTTTGCAGTAAATGAATAAAATTTAGAAATTAAAAACTTACCACTATTTCATTTTTACAATATATATTTGAAGGATATAGGGGATGTTTGGTTGGAGGATTCAAATCATGATTTGAATCATGATTCATGGTTCGTTACAGTGTTTTTTCTCACAAAAAATACACGTAAATCGAAAATAGTTTTAATCACATTATTTTAATCCATGAACCAAACGTCTCCAGTAATTTTGATTATTTTTTTTCTTACTTTTACGATAAATTTATATTAATAAATATGATAGTGCATTTCGTAATTGGATCATTATACTAATTATTTGAAGTAATTGATGCTATTGTTATAAAACAACAATAATAATAATAATACTAATAATAATAAAAATGCATAACTCAAGTCAGAACTTGAGTTGTATAGGTGAGAAAATGCACTGTAATAAAAAAAATTGAATTTAAATTTTTATGAGAAGAAATACTGTAACATTAAAATTTGAGTTATAACTTGAATTGTTAAAAAAATAAGGCTTTAATGTTATATTTTAGATACTTTTTAATGTTTAGTATTAACTGTAATTAACAAAAGGGAAAAATCATTCAAAAAAAGGTAATGGGTAAAATGGTAAAAATAGTAAAGAATGTGGTATTTATTGACTAACTAAAATAATTTGTTGTTTACCATCTTAAGTTTATAAAATATATTATATTCTATAATTTTTATCAGCTAATAATAGAATTCTTTTTTAAGTAAATAATGTGTTTTAAAATCATTCAAAATATTTAATTGCGTGTTTACTATAATTTTGAATAAAAGTTCCTTTTAATTTCAATGGACATTTTTTTTTTTGCATAAACAATAATTTTATTAACTAAAAAAATTAATAATATTATGTAATAGAAACAACTAGTAATTATTAATTCAATATTATATATAATATTTAGCTAAACTATAAGTATGACATTATAATTCAGTTTAAATGAAGAATATAATTCGAGCTAAATGCTTATCAAATACGAATTCAAACTGTATGTTCACTGTTCAAACTACGTTAAACTAATGAAACAAACATGGGCATAATTTATGTCACTCCACTCAAAAATAAATAAGTTGTCATTCAATTAATAAAGAAAAAATAAAAGGCCATGATATTCAATTATTTAGAATGATATAAATAATAGGTCTTAACAAAACCATGGCAAACTATATATTTTTCTATTATCTAACAATACATAAAAGAGCCAAAGCTCTTTTTTATGTGGTTGCCACATGACAGCCCATCCATTTATTTCTCTCCTTTTTTTCTTTTGTTATTTTTTATCTTTATTTTTTTTACATTTTTAATTTTTTATGTGCTTTTAAAAATATATTGTTCATCACTTTACTCTTATGAGAGTAATTTTTTTGTATGCGTTCCTATTTTATTTTTGATTGCTTAAAATAATTTTCTTCAAATATATCTCTGCTTAATTTTTTTGTCAATTGTTATTTATAAATTTAAAAATCCTTAAATGATTATATAAATGAATTTCTTATCATTCGGTAAACAATAAACTTTACATATGTCTCCAACACAGCAATACGTGCAGAACACGTTACAAAACTAATAAATATCTAAAAAAAACACTCTGATTGAACTAGGTTGAGTCTATTAAATTGTGAACTTTAACCCCGACAAGAATATTTAAAGAAAAGGGTCACGCCTAAGAGCCTGGCTCGAGCCAAATCCGTTAGACCGATGGGACTTGAAAATGTCTCATAAACCGACATAGCATGCATGATCCTCCACCGACTCAATGCATGCAAACAACGTCGCTACGATCACAAGGATGATGGAAGTACCTAGTGGCAGAGCCAGGATTTTGATTCAGGAGGGCTGTAAACTAAAAACGTAAAGGGGGCGTTTGGTATGCAGGAATCATATTCCCAGGAAAGTGATAGAGGGTAATATGATTCTTAAGAATAATACATTACTGTGTTTGGTTCCATACAGGAATCTTTTTCAAATTCCCAGGAATATTACATTACTGTGTTTGGTTGTTCACATGGAAGAAGATCCATAATAATAATATTAATAAAAAAATAATATTATTAATAATAAAAATAATAATAAAAAACACAATACAAGACTTAAAAAAGAAAAAAAGTAACGCGGATTGTACATCAGTAAACGAAAATAGTTGAATAAATAGTTTTCGATGACAATTACACGAAATGCTTCAGCAAAATAATAATAATAATAATAATAATAATAATAATAATAATAATAATAATAAGAATAAGAATAATAATAATAATAATAATAATAATAATAATAATAATAATAATAATAATAATAATAATAATAAGATTCCCATGATTTTGAGATTCCTGAAAATTTGAATAACACCATGTTGGGTGGTATTCAAATTACCTTAAAATGAGGGGAAAGTGAATCCCATGGTATTCACTTTCCTGGGAATCTAAAAATTATAATTCTTGTATCAAACATGGTAATATTGCAGATTCCCATTCCCATCCTTAAGATTACTGCATACCAAACGCCCCAAAAAAATGCTAATAAAATCAACTCCTAATATTTTTAGATGAGTAGTATATATGTATAGACTATTGAACATATTTGAGTAAAAAAGATTTTAACAAGTAAATTAGATAAGAAAACTATTTATGAGGTACATAATACCTATGAGAAAATAGTAGATGCGAGTGTCAGAAGGGGAAAAAAGATCTTTAAGTATATAGGGCACATTTGAATAAATACATATTACTTCAACAGGGCAAATTAGAGAAAATATATGTGTGAGAAAGTCGTAATTGAGATGATTGTTTGGAAAAACAATTCTTAATTAGGGACACATTTTGAGAAAAAATATTTTAATGGGTCATTTTTTATATAGCTTAGATTATATCTAAGAATATTTTAGAAGGGACCAATTTGAAAGAAAAATTGTTTTCATAAGAATAAATTAGAGAAAAAAATCAATTAGGTGTATTTAAAAATATAAGATTTAATAGAAAAAGATCAAAAGAACAATATAAAAAAATAAAATAATTTGAGATTAAATTTTGTAAGGATATATTTAAAATTTTTATTGATAAGTATTAGGGAAGTTAATTAGTTGGTGAGTTAGAGAGTTTGTTAGAGTTTGTTAAAGCTTGCTGTTAGAGCTATGTACACGTGTAAGAATCTAAGTGGATATGGTTTTGATTAGTTAGAAGTTGATCGAGCTATTTATAGCCAATATTGTACATACAATTGGGTAATAGAATTCAGTCTCTCAATTCTTTATAAAACATTCTTTTCTTCTCCTAATATGGTATCATAGCGACTCGATTCTGGTGAGAGAAATACTCAAACTGCCATGGATGAAGCTTCGAGTTATTTTGCCAAATTTGCTCCAGTTTCTTTTAGTCATCCAATCTCTATTCGTCTTGATCATTCCAACTTTCTTCCATGGTGAAAACTGGCCCTTTCTACGATTCGAGGGCACAAACTTCTCGATTTCATTTCAGAATCGAGTGCACCGCCATTGAAGTTTCTTACTGCCGCAGATAAGGCTATTGGACGGATAAATCCAGACTTCTTAGACTGGGAACAACAAGATCAATTGCTGGTTTCTTGGCTTCTCTCTTCTATGAGTGAAGTAGTTCTTGCTTGGGTTGTGGATTGTGAGACTTCTTCTCAGGTATGGCATACTCTCAATCTTTACTATGTTGCTCAGATTCATGCAAAGATTTCTCAGTACAAGACTCAGCTCAAGAACATAAGAAAAGATTTTTTGACTATGAATGACTATCTACTACATCGTCAATGTGTTAGTATGTTACGTCTTGTTGGCCATCTGTTTTCTTAAAAAGAACATTTAGATGCTATTTTTGAAGGATTATCCTTTAAGTATGATACGTTTATTCTTACTATTGAAGCTCGGAATGATGATTTTATTATTGAGGAAATTGAGTCTCTTCTTCTTTCTCAAGATGCTCGGAGTGAGAAAAATCACAAGTCTCTTGTCTCAGCACAAGCCAATTTGGCTTCGTCTTCTTCTTCTTCCTCACAACCTAGTCAAGGGTTCAAAAAGTATTTTCTTCGAATCAAAATTTTCTTAGGTCTTTTGGTGGTGGCTATGGCCAAGGACATGTTCAGCATCAATCTTCATTTCTGAATACTTTTCAAAATAGTTTTCAGAATGGTCAAGGAGGTCGAATTCCAAGTCGAGGTCGTAAATCAGGACGTGGTTTTTGGTCTTCTAATAAACCTCAATGTCAACTTTGTGGGCGGATTGGTCATATAGTGCTTGATTGTTACTATAGATTTGACCATTCCTTTCATGGACCCTTTCAATTTCAAAATGGTCAAAGAGCCTCGTATCCCTCTGCAGCAAATGTTGCAACTGTCTCAAATCTGTTTCTGGACCCAACAACCACTCCAGCTCAAGCCTTGACTGCTACTGCTAAAACTGTTACAGATTCTAGTTGGTATCCAGATTCGGGTGCTTCCAATCATGTCACCTCTATAAAATATATTGGTCAGTTAAACTTTTATTCTCCTTATACCTCAAAAATTCTTTCTTTAAAACATCTATTACATGTTCCAGATATTACAAAAAATCTCTTGAGTGTCTCTAAATTTACTCGTGATAATAATGTCTTCTTTGAATTCCATTCTCACAAATGTTTTGTCAAAGATCAGGTTGCCAAAATTGTGCTTCTGGAGGGGAATCTTAAGAATGGCCTCTATGTGTTTGATCAAAGTCAAGTCAATCTTACTACTCAGCAGTCAGCTTCTCCTTCTCCACTTTTTTCTACATCTTCTACTCAATCTTCAACTGCATCTCATACTACATCTCGTGGACAGTTTCCTGTATCCAGTTTGTTTGCTCATATTGTTAATGTACAGTCTCTTCCTTCTTTTAATTATTCAGTTTTTTAACTGTGGCATAATAGACTTGGGCATCCCTCAGCCAAAATTGTAAACACAGTTCTAAATTCTTGTAATGTTTCCCATCGCAATAAAAATCTTACTTCAGTCTGTTCTGCGTGTTGTCTTGGAAAAATTCACAAATCTCCTTTTTCTTTATCTACTACTATTTACATTGAGCCTTTACAACTTGTGCATTCTGATTTATGGGGTCCAGCTCATGTACAATCATCTAGTGGTTATAGGTATTATATTAGTTTTATAGATGCATTTTCTCGATATACATGGATTTACATGCTTCGCAATAAGTGAGATGTTCTTCAAACCTTTGTTAACTTCCAAACTCAGGTGGAATTACAACTAAACTTCAAAAGTAAGTCCATTCAATCCGATTGGGGTGGTGAATATAGAGCCTTCACTGATTTGCTTGTATCTCATGGTATCATTCATTGTGTCTCTTGTCCCCATGTGCATGAACAAAATGGTGTTGCGGAAAGAAAGCATCACCACATTGTTGACAATGACTTGACCTTGCTTGCTCACTCATTCGTGCCTTTAAAATACAGGGATGAAGCTTTTAGAACAGCTATTTATCTTTATAACCGTCTCCCTAATTCTGTTTTGCAATTTCAAAATCCTCTTTAAGTGTTGTTTCACACTCCACCTGATTTTTCTATGCTCAAAGTTTTTGGTTGTGCTTGTTTCCTTTATCTTCATCCTTACAACAAGCATAAACTCAACTTTCGGTATTCAGAGTGCACTTTCCTTGGTTATAGTCTTAATAAAAAAGGCTTCAAGTGTTTAGATAAACTGGTCGAATTTATGTTTGTCGAGATGTCATTTTCGATGAACTAGTCTTTCCCTTTTCAAAATGTGTCACTTCTTCTTCTACTTCCAATCCATTGTCTTCCATCACATCCTCTTCCATTCGTACTATTCCTCTAGTGTCTTCACCTACATGTTCACATTTTTCTTTTCCTCCACAGTCTACCTCTCAACCACTTCCCCCTCACCATACTTGTCCTTCACAACCTCCTTCACCTGCCCCACTTCTTATTTCTTCTCACTCTTCCCCTATTCTTCCTCCATCTTCCATTACTTAACCAAATCACCCCATGACTGATCAAGGTGTTCCCCATAGAATGCCCTTTACTGTCACTGATATTACTTGTGCAGGTTCTGGAGTTCATGTTTCCTCTTCTGTGCAGCCTTCATTGCCCTTTACGGCTAAGGCTTCATTTAACACTCATTCTATGCTTACTCGGTCTAAGAAAGGTGTTTTCAAGCCGAAGGTTTATGCTGCCACTCTAGAGCCAACTTCAATCCAGGATGCCTTAGCTCAAGCACAGTGGATAGCAGCTATGAATGATGAGTATTTGGCTCTTCTCCGAAATGACACTTAGTCATTGGTTCCTCTACCTGAAGGAAGAAAGCCAATTAGTAGTAAGTGGGTGTTTAAAGTTAAAGAAAATCCTGATGGCACTGTTAATAAATATAAGGCTCGATTAGTAGCTAAAGGATTTAACCAAGTTGTTGGTTTTGATTTCACCGAAACCTTTAGTCCCGTTGTGAAGCCTACAACCATTCGAGTAGTTCTTACTATTGCCCTGGCTAGAGGTTGGAACATAAGGCAGTTGGATATTAATAATGCATTTTTAAATGGTGATTTACTCGAAGAGGTTTATATGACTCAACCACAAGGATTTGAAGACCCTGTAAAACCCCCATTTTGTTTGTCGCCTTCACAAGTCTCTTTATGGTCTGAAACAAGCTCCTAGAGCCTGGTTTGATAAGTTAAGGAGTGCTCTTCTCACTTTGGGTTTTGTTTCCTCCAAATCGGATCAATCCTTGTTTATGTGGTTTCACTCTCAACATGTCACTTTTGTACTAGTGTATGTTGATGATATTTGACTCACTGGTAGTGACAGTGATGTGGTTTAACAACTCATTGTGCAACTGCATGGTCTTTTTGCCTTGAAGGATATGAGAGTTGTGAACTATTTCTTGGGAATTCAAGTTACTCATGCCAATGATAGTATTCATCTCTCTCAAAAGAAATATGTTATAGATCTGCTTTGTAAAGCTAAAATACAGAATGCTAAGGCTACTGGAACTCCAATGACAACAGGTTTCAGACTTTCAGGCTTTGGCAGTGTGATGTGTCGGATCCTCACTTGTATAGGAGCATTGTTGGTGCCCTACAGTATGTAACCATCACAAGACTTGAATTGTCCTATTCGGTTAATCGTGTCTGTCAGTTTATGCATAAGCCTCTTGAGTCTCATTGGCAAGCTGTCAAACAAATTCTAAGATACTTGAAAGGTACACTCGACTTTGGTCTTCATTTGTCGAAATCGAGTACGCTTGATTTAGTGGCCTTCTATGATGCTGATTGGGTGTCTGATCCTGATGACATAAGGTCTACCTCTGGTTATTTATTTAAGGTCTAACATTGTTTCTTGGAGCTCAAAGAAACAACATACAGTGTCCAAGTCCTCCACGGAGGCTGAGTATAGGAGCTTAGCAAATGTGGTGGTAGAAATCACTTGGTTGATGTCTTTACTGAAGGAGCTTAGAGTTGAGATACAAGGCAGACCAGTGGTTTGGTGTGATAATCTCAGTACAGTTCAGCTTGCTGCCAATCCTGTTTTGCATGTCAGAACAAAACATGTAGAGCTTATTTTGTTCGAGAAAAGGCCCTTCAGAAATTGATCGAAGTCAAGCATGTCCCTGCTGTGGATCAGGCAACTGATGTTCTTACGAAACCCATCTCCAGTTCAAAGTTCCCAGATCTTCGATTCAAACTCAAAAGTCTTTCAACATTGAGTTTGGGGGGGGAGTTTGTTAGAGCTTACTGTTAGAGCTTATGTACACGTGTAAGAATCTGAGTGGATATGATTTTGATTAGTTAGAAGCAATACTGTACATACAATTGGGTAATAGAATTCAGTCTCTCAATTCTTTAGAAAACATTCTTTTCTTCTCCTAATAATAAGAAGAGCATATATAAAAAAGTTTTGAGAAAAACATATACTTAAATTTAAATATCAAAAATCCAGGGGGACATATGCCCCCCGGGCCTCACCTCCCTCCGCCGCTGCCGAGTGCCATTAACGTAAGTAATGGTGTTCCCAAAGAAATCTACTTTCAGAGTTCTCTTTGAGAAAAAGATCTGAAAATTGGCCCAAGAGACAAAGCAAAAGGAAGTTGTTTCAAAATAAAATCAGCACTCTTAAAAAAGCTCCTTATAAAAGCACAATTCGAGCTCTCTTTCTTACAAAGGGTTCAGGTTTGGTGCTTTTGCAAGTACTGCATACGGATAAAAAAACTAGAAATTATTATTATTATTATTATTTGTCGTTAGATTGGGATTAATTCCACCGACGCAGATTGTCAACTGGTAACCTTTGCAAGAAAACAAAAATATGATAATTGAAACAAGAGAAAAAAAACAAGCAAAAAAAAAAAAGAAAGAAATTCACTAACATACAAAATGCGACAATATCCATTGTACATTCGTGAGCTACAGATCTGCAAATTCTAAAGTGCGATAAAAACTCTATAATGGAATTGGATCGTGAATTATTGGATTGAAAAGTTGTGTGTTGTGTCATTTCCTGCGGTGACAATAATGGAACACTTTGCTTGGAATGTTCATGCTTACTTGAGTTTTGGATATATTAATTTTGGGTGGACAAAATTTAATAATTACTATGCAGCCCGAGTATCCAATGCTAAATTTTATGCTTTTTCCATATATATGTATATGTGTGTGTGTATAAATATGTATATTAGGCTAGATCATGAAATGACTTGTGTACAATAGTACTAGAATTATTGAGTGAAAAAATAGAAAAATTGAAATATGCAAGGGGATTTATTTGGTTGGCCGCTATTTTTAGATTGTTAAACATCAGGAATACCCTACAGTGTCTTTTTAAATAAATAAATAAAAAGGATTCAAAACGAAATTATGGCATTGTTTATTTCACCGATTCAAGTTTTTAATTTTAGGTTTCTACAGTAAAAAATTCTCAGAAAATATCACATTTAAATTTTTCTGTTACAGTAAAAAGCTCTTAAAAAATATCACACCTCAACTAAACTCGAATCTGCGATGTGAACGAAGCCATATATAAACTATCCTTGAGATGATAAGGACACGACTTGAACTTTAGACGGATAAAACGAAAGGCTCCAAGTAAAACGTCATTATCATCATGCCACCGCCACCGTGAAAACCACCATATAATGTTAACCGTGAGGTAAATTTATTTTTGGTGGCAGGTTATAAAAATTACTACCAGAAAAAATAATATAGAAGAACATTATAATTGAGAAACATGTGTTGGCAAATAAGCCTTTAAAAAATGATATGTACATGTTGATTCATCATTATGAATGGGTGGATCCTAGACTTTTAGTTGTTGACTAAATTAAGAAAATACAAACTGATTATTCTGAGCACATGGAGTAGGGAAAGGATGTAGGTTCTTGTCTTCAATAAACAAATAAGACATATCGGGAGTGGTTAGCATCTCCTAATCTTCGTGAGATTAATTATTAACTTCTGGTCCAACTTTTGACAAGCATAATAGAAACTCATGTCCAAGATCTTTTGAACACTGTCCACACTACACAACATCATGCATTATACCAAAATACGCCCAAATTCGTTTCCGGATCAATTAAACCAAATAATTTTGTTTGGTCTGACTTTTCCCAAGCAAGTTCTTTCACCCAATGCATCTGATCTAGAAGAAAATCTATCTTCCTTTGTCGTTTTCTCCATTTTCTTTTCTCTTGGTAAATTTTGTGGATTTTTTTTTTTTCCCCAACCCAAAACTCCATTCATATTCATCTTTTAAGTGCTTATTTGTTCCGTATCCTGAGATCTAACAGAATAACGTTATTTACCATGAATATGCACAGGCAAGGTCATAAGTCGGTGGCCGTATGGAACGGTAAATATAATATTTTTTGTATGAATTTATAATTTTTTGGTGTAATATGTTAAAGGTTATTTGATACAACATACTATAAAAAATCACGTAAAAATTAAAAAAAATATAAATTTAATAATTAAAAAAATTTGACGTATTAATACGTCAGTACCAAAAAAAAACTCATATATATTAATGCCGAAATAACTTTAATATAACACGACAATAGACGTGCTATACTTAAATACAATGAATACTACATGAATTTACAAATGATATTATACGAAAAACAACAAGAATTACAGTTAGATGTTTTCACGTATCATTGGTGTATGTAAAGGTGAGAATTTAATATCTTCTTCACTTTTGGCACAATTTCACTTGCTCCCTTTGCCGTTGGCGCCCACATCTTTTGACTTTGCCGCTTCTGGGCCGCGTCATGTGCTCACTCACTAGCATGTGCCCTCAAAGGCTCACTCATCGTGTTAAGTATTTATTGGAGACTTTGTTGTGTAGTAATGGTCGTTTGTCTTGGTACGCGGACATTGAAGTGTTAGATCACACAATTTATAAGTCAAGATAAGAGTTCATAAAAACCGTACTCCGGGGAGTAAAAACTTGGTGGAGCCTCACCAGTAAAAGTCAGTCACTCAATGTCCGGTTGTCAAAATATCACAAAACTATTTCACAAAAATTGTTGGTCAAAATATCTCCAAATTGATTTTCATTAAATCGTACAGTACGTTCAATTGTGGATTGTCAAAATACCCTAATAGAAAATGGTAAAGAAAATAAAAATAAAATATAAGGTTTATAAGTAATTTTTATTTTAAATCATCGTATCAAATATGTCAATTTCTGTATTATAATAATCTTTTAGTATTAGGTTTTTTAAAATTTTTTTTGAAGGCACTAGTAGGTTGGTTTTATTTTAATGCATCGTATCAAATTCTGTCAATTTTCTATATTATTTCATTCTTTTATAATGGGATCTAATATTCAGAGATCTCTATCATAAGAGCTTAAATTTTTTTTTTTTCTAAAAAAGGTATGTGATTGGTTTTCAAGGCAACATAATTTATAAAGTGAGTGACCATATTTTGATTTCCATTAATCCGTACAGTACGTAGCACATTTGTGGCTCAAGCGCTCGAGGCCAAATGCAAAATGCTTCCCTATTTTCTTGTTATGTCTCTTTCAACGTCCTAACATAATCTTATTCTTATGGGTGTAAATAAGACCTAAAGCCATAAGATTCTGCGCGTCCCAAAGAGCAAAAAACCCTTCTTTTGTCCTCTTCTTGCTTAAGGCGAAAGCACATAATCAATAGCAAAAATTGACAGATATCGGTTATTGGTATGTCTATGCACACTACTCTCTAGTCCAAGTCCAAACACAGTCATAAAACAAGTGAAGCATCACATTGGAATCTCGCCATATAATATTTCATTTTCTTTTGTTTGGCTTGAAATAGATTTTGATCATTATTTGGACAGTTAGAATACCATCGGTACTAGAATTCCGAGTGCCTAATGACCAAATTACCCCTGCATTAGAGCAGTAATTCTTGGAAATCTCAACCAGAGCAAATACTATTACAACAAGAAGAAGCAACTGAACCTTCTTGTAAACTCGAAGTCCTACCCTTCTTCTACACTCTCTTTGTTCTTTTTTTTTTTTTTTTTAAATATCTTTCTTTTATCCAAGAAAGACTTTTCCTTTCTTCTTTTTCTAAAAAAACTAAAATAAAATATAACTTAAAAGCAAAAAAAAAAAAAAAAGGAAAAGGAAAGAGCTTTTCCAATTTGCACTTCTCCGCCATTACCCCCACAAAAAAGGAAAAATAAAATTTTTAAAAATCAAGCGCAACCACGAGGAGCGAACCCGACCCGAGAACCCGCCAAATCGTAGACGACCCGAAACCCTTGCTGCTGGATATTCCCGATAATGGACAGCCCGCTCATCGTCCCGGCGAAAGCGAAGCAGAACGTGCCCGAGCTATCCACCGGGATCAGGTAATTCGTAGCCGGAAACGACACGTCAGCACCGCGGAAGTGCAGAACGACCGTCGGAACCTTCACCTCCGTCTTCCCGGACAGATCGTAGCAAGTGTCAAAAAGCGAGAACTCTGGAGCCCGCTTCAAGTTGACCGACCCGGCCCGGAAAGCGTCTCGGAGCGCAACGTAAGCGGGTCGAGTCAAGCGGGTGACGGAGGTACCGGAGTCGATGATGACCCCGCCGTTGCCCGCCTGGTCGAGCTTGAAGAGGGAAGCGGAGATGCCGCGGACACGGGACCCGCCGACGCTGATGGCGAGGAGTTCGAGGTAGTAGAACGTGTCGAGCTTGGGGTTGGTGAGTAGCGGCGTGAACCGGGCAGTTCGAGACACGGCCGAGTCGCCGAAAACCATGGAGGACGGTTTGGACGACGCAGACCGGTCCGCGAGGCAGTAGGAGAATTTCCGGTTGAACCGGAGGCCGGTCTGGAAAGGGAACGATAACCTCCCCCGGCCGAGCCCCAACAGACCGGCGGCGCCGACGAAGAGGCCCTCATTGTCGTGGCCGCAGCCGAGAGCCACGCGTCCGATTCTGGTCCGCCGAAACGTCAGCGTTTCGGTGGAGAATTCCCCGGTGGTGAAGGAGCCGTCGCCGTAGGACACCTGGTAGAGGCACATCTTGCGTTGGTTACAGCCGGGTGAGTCTAACTTACGGCAGAGGGGGGACCCACAGGAGATCCTAGCGAAGGAGCGTGATTTACTCGGATCGAAAACCGGGTCGGCCTGTGTGTAGCATTTTCTACACGGGGCGCACTGGAGCCAAACGACGTCGCTTCCGGTGTCCAAAACCATGTATACGTACCTCGGAGGGGTCCCGACGCCGAGGCGCGTGAAGTACTCGCCGCTGCCCTGCGCGAGCCCGGAGATCACGGAGCTACTAAACCCCGGCGCGGCGCCGCGCGTGCGCGACACGTTCCTGGAGGCGGCGGCGGCGGTAACCTCGACGAGGTTTTTTACGCGTAGCGCGTCGCGCTGGAGACGCAGGTCGAAGAGCTGCTCGGGGCTCTTGTCGGCGGAGAGGGCATCGATGTGGTGAAGCTGGGCCGAGATCGAAAGGCTTGTCTCCGTCTCCTCCGCCGCCGCCGTCTCGGATTCTAAGTCCGACCCGGTGAGTTCGGATTCGGAATCGGGCCATGAGAGGGTTTGTTGTGGGATCGGGAGAGAAGTGAGAAGAAGGGTCTCGTATTCGAGTGGGGGTGTGGAGGCAGAGGAGAGAGATGCGAGAGTGGCGGTGAGGAAGGAAAAGAAGAGGACGGCATTTCTTGCTTTTTTCCCTTCCATGGCAGAAGAACGAGAGAGAGAAAGTTAGGGAGGATGAGTGAGAGAGAGGTTAGGACAGAGGAGGGTGGCAGAGAATATAAATAAATAAATGAAAGGGGGAAAAAAGGGCGGTTCTGAAATTGAAAAAAGAGTGGAGTTACAGCATTTTTGGTGGGAGATAGCAGTTACGCACTTTCTCTTTCTTCTTTTTTTTTTTTTTGTTCCCTTCTTCTGCTGTTATTGAGTTTTGCCGATTCATAATTGATTATTGGATTATTTTCATAATTATTTTAAATTATGTATTTTATTTTAAAATGCTCTTAATTTTTTAAAATGATTTAAAATACTTTTTAATATTGTTAACTTTGTGAATAGTTTTTTACTGTATAAAAAAAATTAAATGTTATATTTTTAAAAAAAAAATTTATTATATAAAATTAAAAATTTAAATTAATAAAATAAATGAGATCTTTATATAAAAAAAATAAATCAAATTTTTTCATCTATCAACTTCGTCTATAATTTTAACTGATCTACTGACAGCATGGCACGGAGATTAACTAAAAGTATTAAATTCTGATTAAATTTATAAAATGATAAAATATTAAAAAATAAATTAACTAATAATAATAAAAAAAAACAGAGTCTTCTACCTCTTGACCCTTAAAGTGCAGACTAAAATAAAAGCTCAAACACATCCCATTAAAATCTTATTCAAACACCTCCAAAATAAGAAAATCAGTTAAGCTACAGAAAAAAACTCGATTTTTTTAAAAAAAAAAAACCCAAATTTGTAGTAGTAGCCGTGGTGGCCATCGCCCTTTCGTCCCCACTCTTTTGCGACCAACCCCTACCATCCTCACGACCGTGCAACCTAAGCCCTGACGCCCTTATTTGCGTGCGAATAAGTCGATCAACGTCAAGATCGAGGGGATCTTCTGAAGCACGCAAACATATGGGATTCAATTCGTTGAGGCTGGCGAGCAGAGAACGATAATAAAACCAATTGATCACAAAGAAATTCATATGAAAAATGAGATTTGAAGACTTTTGAGAGAGAGAGAGAGAGAGGAGAGAGAGAGAGAGAGAGAGAGAGAGAGAGAGAGATAGAGAGAGAGATAGTGTGTGTGTGATATTTGGACTCACTATGTTGAACTGTTGACACCCAGAAAACAAGATTCCCAAAGGAAAGAGAAATCGTCCATTGGAGCGACACTAAAAATTCTTAATTACTCAAACAGAACCAATTTAAATTCAAAATAATGCCCAAAAATCTTTATTCATTTACGTTAAACTTACCCAAACTTGCCGTGTCATTTTTTTTTTTTTTTTTTTGCGAGGGTCGGTGGGTGGTGGACTGGGTCATTCGGACGAGATCGAAAGGCTTGTCTCCGTCTCCTCCGCCGCCGCCGTCTCGGATTCTAAGTCCGACCCGGTGAGTTCGGATTCGGAATCGGGCCATGAGAGGGTTTGTTGTGGGATCGGGAGAGAAGTGAGAAGAAGGGTCTCGTATTCGAGTGGGGGTGTGGAGGCAGAGGAGAGAGATGCGAGAGTGGCGGTGAGGAAGGAAAAGAAGAGGACGGCATTTCTTGCTTTTTTCCCTTCCATGGCAGAAGAACGAGAGAGAGAAAGTTAGGGAGGATGAGTGAGAGAGAGGTTAGGACAGAGGAGGGTGGCAGAGAATATAAATAAATAAATGAAAGGGGGAAAAAAGGGCGGTTCTGAAATTGAAAAAAGAGTGGAGTTACAGCATTTTTGGTGGGAGATAGCAGTTACGCACTTTCTCTTTCTTCTTTTTTTTTTTTTTGTTCCCTTCTTCTGCTGTTATTGAGTTTTGCCGATTCATAATTGATTATTGGATTATTTTCATAATTATTTTAAATTATGTATTTTATTTTAAAATGCTCTTAATTTTTTAAAATGATTTAAAATACTTTTTAATATTGTTAACTTTGTGAATAGTTTTTTACTGTATAAAAAAAATTAAATGTTATATTTTTAAAAAAAAAATTTATTATATAAAATTAAAAATTTAAATTAATAAAATAAATGAGATCTTTATATAAAAAAAATAAATCAAATTTTTTCATCTATCAACTTCGTCTATAATTTTAACTGATCTACTGACAGCATGGCACGGAGATTAACTAAAAGTATTAAATTCTGATTAAATTTATAAAATGATAAAATATTAAAAAATAAATTAACTAATAATAATAAAAAAAAACAGAGTCTTCTACCTCTTGACCCTTAAAGTGCAGACTAAAATAAAAGCTCAAACACATCCCATTAAAATCTTATTCAAACACCTCCAAAATAAGAAAATCAGTTAAGCTACAGAAAAAAACTCGATTTTTTTAAAAAAAAAAAACCCAAATTTGTAGTAGTAGCCGTGGTGGCCATCGCCCTTTCGTCCCCACTCTTTTGCGACCAACCCCTACCATCCTCACGACCGTGCAACCTAAGCCCTGACGCCCTTATTTGCGTGCGAATAAGTCGATCAACGTCAAGATCGAGGGGATCTTCTGAAGCACGCAAACATATGGGATTCAATTCGTTGAGGCTGGCGAGCAGAGAACGATAATAAAACCAATTGATCACAAAGAAATTCATATGAAAAATGAGATTTGAAGACTTTTGAGAGAGAGAGAGAGAGAGGAGAGAGAGAGAGAGAGAGAGAGAGAGAGAGAGAGATAGAGAGAGAGATAGTGTGTGTGTGATATTTGGACTCACTATGTTGAACTGTTGACACCCAGAAAACAAGATTCCCAAAGGAAAGAGAAATCGTCCATTGGAGCGACACTAAAAATTCTTAATTACTCAAACAGAACCAATTTAAATTCAAAATAATGCCCAAAAATCTTTATTCATTTACGTTAAACTTACCCAAACTTGCCGTGTCATTTTTTTTTTTTTTTTTTTTTGCGAGGGTCGGTGGGTGGTGGACTGGGTCATTCGGAGGGGGATGCCATCTGAGAAATGAGAGGACGACAAGTCTCGGGGCCAAATAATTAGTTTTTCTTTAACTTCTTTTTTATTTTAGTATTTAATATTTTTTATTAATTTAGTTAGAATATAATATTCGTAATTAATTTTTAACCATGTGCCCGTTAAATTTGTACACAAATGGATGGAGGGGGTAATTTAATCTGTTTTTTATAGATCATGAAATATTTTGAACTGTTTTAAAAAATTATGAGGTATTTTAAAACACGATACAGAGAGTTAAGAAGAGAGTTGCTTTGTTAGTTTTCACAAATACGTGAGAAAAGACAATTAAATAGACACATATAATAAAACATCAAATTCATTACAATCAAAATTAGCAATTTTCAGAGTTTGCACAATATTCAATTTGTTCGAATACACCAACTCAAGATTTAATTCCACATTCCTTTTAGGTTTTCTTTTTTTGAGGATTAGAAACTATTAACTTGAAGTGTTTTGTACCCTAACAGTTAAATAGTAATATTTAGTTAGAGAAAATTGTTAAATTTACTCTTAAAATACATGAGTTTAAATTTTTACTTCTTACTATTGATTAATAGTTTAACACCCTCTTGATTAATATAATTATTTGATTAAAAGAGATATTAATTAAGAATAAGATATTAAAATCCACACACATATATTCTGAGAGGTATCTGTCTTATTTTCTCATTTAGTTATTATAACCAATTCAATGGTACAATAACAATTGTTTTGAATTTTTCTTCTATTGTTAATGGGTTTGCAAATTTTCCAATTCATTATTGAGATATTTATACTCGTTATAACTAGTATGTTTCAGTAAAAAAGTAGAAATTTAAATTTATACAAAAAAAATTATAATAAAAGATTTGAATTATGAGACATTTTTTAATACGTCAACATACCCGTAGATCAAGTTTTCTAACTGTTGAATCTGTATAAAAAAAATTAAAAATCAATACAGATCTAACAATTAAAAAAACCTGACCTATCAATACATATGTGTACCAGAAAATCTCCTTTGAATTATAATTCAAGTTATAAACCAAATAGAATTTTAATTTAGGCATTAGTGAACTAGATTTACTTCCCGTTTGGTTCATGAATTAGAACCATGAGATTAGAATTATTTTTTATTTACGTGTGTTTTTTGTGAGAGAAAATACTGTAACAAACCATGAATCATAATTCGATTCAGAAAACGAATCCTCCAACCAAACGGACTCTTAATTTTGACATAGTGAACTAGATTGTAACCTGTAGGTTGATGAGATCTACATGCTCTTATTTCGTGGGACCCACTAGCTTAATCTTAATTATGCACGGTTTCTCAAAATTATGTATTTCCTCACTCAACATATTGTCTTCAGGGTATTTGATGTGATCATTAAATGTCACGTTATATTTTTCCTTTTTAACAGGGGAATTAAGTAATAGCGTAAGATAAAATACGATAATTTAATGGTGTCTGATTAAAATATACTGTGTATGACTGACTGAGTTTTGTTTTTGTTTTTGTGTTTTTATGTACATAAAGCCTATTAAAGAATTCATCTTTTGAACCTAGTAATTAGGTGCGTGATACTTGCATAGCCCAGTAATAGTCATTGAATATTGTATTTGTTGCTTGGGTTTAAGTAGGAGGACAATTGGACAAATATCCCAACTTTACTTGCTTTTGCTGGTGAAAGTTGGTTTAGTATTGATTGTTGTTAATCATGCTTTTTGCTTACTGCTTACCTATAAAAATCACTTGGGGATTTGAGCTGACCAGCCCACTTTGTTGTGAGGCTCTTTCTGTCCCAATTACAATTTTGATAGATTGTGAATTCACAAGATTAGCCTTGCAATTTGGTGTAATGATTAGGATAAAATAAGGAATGATGGGTTGTCCTATTGAGTGCATCGCACAGTCCAATGCAATAACCGTATTTAGAATTGATCCCATTTTTATTTTTCATGTTTTTTTTAAGGAAAAAAAATATTTTCAAAAAAATATTTAGCGTAATAATAATAAAAAATAAAAATAAAAATAATTTTTTAATTTAGTATAAAATGAGAGAGAAATAAAAAATAACTTTTAGTTATTTTTCATTTTTTGTTTTTATTTTCTCCTCTCTCAAGCAGAGAGAGAGAAAGAGAAACATTAATGAGTTTTTTTACACTGAAAATAATCTTTTGATAAAACTATCAAACATATTTTTAAAAATAATTTTTGTATGAGATTGAAAATATTTTTATTTTTATTTTTATATAAAAAATAAAATTATTTTAAAACAAGTTATAAACGCGTCCAATATACTTTCTTTCGGAGGATGTAAGCCAGGCTTGTATGAAAAGATATTTTTTTTCCTTCAAAAAAAAAAAGGAGTTTCTAGAAGGTATGTATAATTGTGTTTTTTGTACTCTAGTTGTTTCATTTTGTCTAATTATGATTTTCTTTGATTCAATTTGATTGCTTTATGGGGAGACAATTGATTGTCCCTATATACCAATTAGTTAATATCTGATAACATCACTTTTGCTTAAGAGCAAAATTAAAGCCACAACCCAATTTCTGACCTTTCCAGCTTTGTTTTATGAGCAATTTCCAATAATCTCGGCAATACTTCAATATAATGACCCCTATGATGCATCATCATAGTTTATTGCCAATCACTTAATTTTATGCTTTATTATACCTAACTTGTGCTTTTCTTTGACTTTATGGAACATGAAATTTCCATGTTCTCATTGATGAGTTGATTCTTAGGGACCCAAAAGAGAATAAAAGAAAAGAAAGAAAAATAAGGAGGTAAGAAACCTCAAAGAAATTAATGCATTTTTATGCATGTGATGAGCTTCTTGCAATATAATATGATTTTGATGGGTGTTTCCTCGTGACAATTTGTCCCCCTTTTATTTGCTTTTATTTTTACCATCTTTTTTGAGGTTTTCGATTCAATCACTTTCTTTTCCTGAAAAAATTACGACGCATAACATGTTTACATGTTTGGAATTGAAGTAAATAATTAATATAATAATTTTTATTTTTATTATTTGTGAAATATTTTAATTTTTTTGGTTAAATTAAAAATGATTAATAAGGTTATTTAAAAATAGGGTAACTTCTAGTTTGCCTCGTTAAACTTTTTCAATGGCAATATTTATCTAGTATTTTAAAAATAAATTATATTCCAAAATTTTGACTTTCAAATATATTTCTTTTTTCAATTTGCACTATTTACGTATTATTTATGAAAAAGTTTCAATTATATCTTAAACTTAAAACCCAATATATATATTTTTTGGAACTTTAAAGCTTAAAAGTTTAATTGAATTTTATTATAATTGACAAGTTTAATTGATTTGGGAGAAGAAGGAAAAAAGAAAAAGATACAAATAGATCTATAAAGATAAAGGTGGCAATTTATATTATTGGGTCTAATCATGTAAGCCAATTTATTAATTATTTAAAAAATCAAGACGAACATAACTATTTATTAGGCGTGTTAAAAAATGTAAACTCAAATACCATCCGTTTATTAATTATGTCAATCTGTATAATTTATTTAAATTAATGTATTTAATAAATAATTAATATAATTATGACTTATTTAACGCGATCATTTATCACTTTAACTTTTCATTAAAAAAAACACTTTACCTACAATATTTAAAACAATCAATACATCATATAAGCTTTTATATTGCAAAATGCATAATTAAATTGCGAATGATATATATAATTAATCAACTTCAATTCGAGTTCTTCGTATTATATAAATCAATTCGAACCCAACCTATTTAATATATCAACGTGATCATGACTTGAATGCAACTATAGTAAACTCAAACCTATTAATTTCATGTAAGATTCGAGTTGTGTTATTGTGATATAACTCAAATTACCGCCCATAATTCTACCTCAATTCTAATTTAGCAATCATGGCTAATGAAGCTTAAGGCCCTTTTCGGGCAGTCCAGGCCTAGAAGAGTTTTGATATCGTTTCCTTGTCCTAGACTAATCATGGTTGCTATATTCATGTCATGATTCGAATCATGGTTCGTGATTCGCTATAATATTTTATCTCACAAAAAATACACGTAACCCGATAATGATTATGAATCATGATTCTGAATCCGTGAATCGAACGTCCATTAATTAACGTGGCCATATCTTTCACCGTTCAAAGAAAAAAAAAAGGGGGAAATTGTAGCTACTAACATAGTTTTGAATCTTAATAGACTGTAGTCAATAGCATACTTCTTACAACTGTTAATAAATTGCATTTTTAATTCTAAAATGAGATTTTAGGTGTAAAAGATGAGTTTATTAACTAAAACACTAGAAATATTATGTAACAAGAAAAATTAGTAAATATAAATAAAAAAATTCATAGAATTTAGGGTTAGGGTTTCACGGAGTAAGTATTCTTGAATTTATCAAATTTGATCACTGGATAGATACAAATTTTACCACGTAAAGTGTATAAATCCCAAATTTATTGTTGTTACTAACTTTTCCAAAAATTCCTGCCATTTATTTTTACTTTGTCAGTAAATATACTATTGACCTCTTTCTTCTAAAATATCTATCAATATTGGATTTATCTAATTTGTCGTGTACTTTCATATGGTTACAGAAAATTTAAATTAACCCGTGTTTAATGTGTGGATTTTTTTCCCTTACAACTTTCATTCTTGGAATTTACTGTGGATGTGTTACTTGTGTTATCCTGATATTGGACAAGAAAGCACACGGAAGATAAAGACAATGTGGAGTTATTTAAATTAGAAAAGAAGAAAAAAGCTCTGTGAATATTTCATTGAGAGATGAAATAAATGGGCATTGATGCTGGTTCCGATTTCTTAAATAGTGATATTTACCATTTTATAGCACGTGTTTTCAGTTTATTTAATAATTATACTTTTAATTTTTTATCTCATTAAACATATACCTCTAAATTTAGCATATAAATCTATACCTTTCTATAATCAACCATCAATTTTAACATTAAAAATACATAAAATACCCTTAAATAAAAAATAGTAAATGAAAAAAAATAAAAAAAAATTTAAACTTACAGTTTGACTTAAAATTATGCAAAATACCCTTGAAATAGGTTTTCTTTTGTGTTTTTTATTTTTATTTTTTTAATATTAGAAAGTTTTAGTTTTTTTTCTTTTTTTTAAGAATAGTTTGGCCATTATAAAGGTCAAAATTAATTGTTAACCTAGATGAGGTATAGATTTGTATACTAAATTTAATTTAAAAGTATAAATTTGATAAGATAAAAGACTGATGATATAATTTTTAAATAAACTAAAAATACATGATATGAAAATATAAAGAACATTTTCTCGTAGTTTTTATAAAAATAATTTATCAGTAATCTTTTACTCTGTAATAGTCATATTTATATCAAAATTTATATATTTTATATTTTTTTTCATTTAATGCGATTAATGGGCCTCAAACTACTACGGACGAAACTCTCAAAATACAAATATCCCTTTAATGTTTTCATATACCGGTGTGAAAAGAAAAAGGAGAAAATAAAAGGATGACGAGACATTTTTTGTTGTGTTTCGTTTTGTTTTGTAGCTGAGCAAGCCACCATGAACTTCGTTAGAAAGTGACCATTGCTTATAATAGCTAAAGCACATGGTTTGGATCTCACATGGTGGTAGGCCCCAAAGATGAGCATTTTATGCCTTTTGAGCTTGTTATTAATCCATTGACTATTTTACTAAAACGAGGGCATTAACAACACACACAAAAAAAAAAAAAGGAAATTTGTTCCTTTTTATATTTATTTTTAAATAAGCTTGGTTCTTATTTTTGTTTGGCTGGTATTCAAGAAGCTATGATACTAAGGGTGATATAAAAGAAAGGCTCCGAACTATACGTTAATTTAAGATGTCCCTCATATTTTTAAAATGATTCAAATCACTCCCTCCGTCCAATTCCCGTCAATAACACTAACAGACTTTCTGATGAGGCACCATTTTAAAATAGTAAAACTTAATTAAGCTCAAAACAATATGAATTAATCTTTAAAAATGAATTAATTACTAAAAAAACTAAAATTATTTTCCAAAAAAACAAAATAAAAAACTTCTCAGATCTGAGAAAATCAACCACGTTGAGCACCAACCTCCAATGCTCAGCCCCCCCTCCGCCCCTCTCATCCTCCGGCGCCACCAGTTCGAAATCGTCGCCGAGCTTCTGCACCAACCGTCTCTGCCATTCACCTCCAAGATCTGCTCTCAACCGAGCCAACACCCTCCCAACTCTGGCAACCCCACAACCTTCAAGATCTGCTCCCACCCACCTTGCAATCCACCTGCAACTGACTCAGATCTCTCCCGGAAATCCTCCTTGGGGTCCGCGAAACCCAAGGCTCCGCGATTGCGATCTCGCCCACACCGCAAGCCCTCCGCCGCTCCGCCCCTCTCGAAAACCTAACCAAACCACGTCACGAGCCAACTGCCCCCCTCCCGAACAAACGCCGGCAAGCCAGCCAATTCCGATGACGACCTCTAGAACGTTAGGTTTTGTAACAGGTTTGGAGAGAGAGAGATACGTCGCCGGCGGGGAAGAAGAAGAGAGAGAGAGAGCCATGATGGTGGTTGAGGCTTAGGTCGCCGGCGGGAAGGTGGTGGTAACTTCGGGGAAAGGATGGGGTGGGAAGTTTGGGTTAACATAGCTAATAAGCTATTTATTTTTTGTTAAATGTTTTTAATTTTTTTGTGTTTTAAGGCCGTTTAGTTCGCTGATTTGAGTTTTTAATTCGAGTTGAGATGTAATTTTATGTGAGAATTTTTTACTGTAGTAAAAAAATTAAATGTGATTGTTTTTTAGAGATTTTTATTGTAACAAAACTCAAATTTTAAATTTAAATTGGTGAAATGAGCATAACCTTAAATAGATGAGGTTAAATTATTAATGCCTTTAATTAATTTTTAACAGCGTGTTAGGTCAGCTTTTCTATTAAAACAATAAACGGAGATAAACGGAGGGTTATTCGAACTGCTTTTTATATATTAAAAAATTATTTTAAACTGTTTTAAAAAATTAAAAAATACTTTAAAATAAGGTACATAATTAAGGAATATTTATGAAAATAATTTCAAAAGAAAATTGTGACATGACAAAAAGTAAAAGAATTAATTCTCATATTTACATAGCAGTTTATATATATATGTGTGTGTATAATTCATGTTGAGAGGCTAATTTCTTTCACCCAAATTATTCTCTAATGACAGTAAGGTTGCGAGCTTCCTCGGCCAATTCACAAGTGAACAGGCTCGTACAAATAAACGATGAAGGAATTAACAAGGAGAACATAAGTAAACAAGCATATACCCAGATACGGGAACCAATCTCAACCTTTATTATCTCAGTATAATCAAAGGAATACAACTCATAGATTAGACCATAATACGTTCTCTCTCTCTCTCTTTTTATATATATATATATATACATTGTGAATATTGCAACAGTAACTACATATTTCTCAGGATTTTATTAGAGTTATACACGCTTCTTTGCAACGAAAGCCAGCACTTTGTTCAGTACGGTCCCGTTCATTTCGCTGATTCGAATTTAAAATTTGAGTTTTATTACAGTAAAAAATTCTCAAAAATAGTCATATTTAACTTTTTTATTACAGTAAAAAATTCTTTTATAATATCACATTTAAACTCCAATTAAAAATTTAAATTAACGAATCATCGGCAGTGATTTCCTCCACTGCATTTACAGATATATTGTACCGGAAGGACTTACTATTATTTGGAGTTAATTTGTATGGGTGAGTTGGGTATGCCCATTAATTTGAGGAAGGTAGGGGAAAATAATGAAAGCACGCACTGTCAGCCTTTTCCCACTGTCCTCTTAACTCTCCAACTGAGATTATTTTATTATTTTTTTTCTCTCTTTTGAAATACCTCTAACTCTCTAAGTAGGTAAAGTGGTTAGGCATCAAATACACACTTTGATAATTCATATACACAGATCAGGCTATTCAAGGAGAGGTTGTTGAGAATGGGATGAATATATTTATAACTTCCCGACTAACAAAAAAAAAAGGGTGAAAATAAAGAAAATAACAAAGGGCAAAGAGAGAAAAACAAAAGTTATATGTATAATAGAGGGTGAACATTAAAAATTTAAAAATAAAAAATAAAAAATCTTCTTGTAATGTGGACAGAGGGGACAAAGCACATATGGGCCACCTGACATGTGCACCAAGAAGCACTTTTAAAAGTGAAAAAGAGTAAAAAGGAGGAATCACAAACTGGAAAGAACAAAAAGCGTGTTGTAAGCTCTCAACTAGGCATCAAGAATTGCATACCGAGGTTCACGAATTAAAAACCTGCAAATGTACACGTTCACATTAGCTTTAAACAACACAGTTAAGTCTTTTAGTAAGAGTAGATTCTTAGATTTGTCTTTCCCTTTTCTCTTTTTATAGATTAGAGAGTTTCATAAACTATAGAAGCCCTTACCGACATTTTTGTTTATGGCTTCACCATTAATCAACATATTCTGCCTAGAACTTGGAAAAGTATTTAACATGACTCAATTGTATCTGAGACTTTTTTTTTTTTTTTTTTTTTTTCCCAATGCAACCTGGAGGTAAAACTTGACCTTTTAAGTAATTTTCATGAGTAGAAATATTTGTCAAGCTTTAGTACAGAATAGGATTAGCATTTGGCATTAGTCTATTCATGCACAGTGTGAATTTACAAGAAGTAATGGCAAATTGATTAAGCAACAGTTACTCACTTCTACAGTGTGTTTAGTAGGGTAAAAAAGAGAGTGAAAGGATTTTGTGGAGGAAAATAGAATTTTAAGTTGTTTCGTAGAGAATAAATGAGAAAGGAAGGAAAATAAAAATCTATGAGGCCTACTAATTTTTAACCCTTCTAACTTTGGGAAGGAAATAGGATGAAAACAATTTGACAAAAAAATGAGATGTAAAATAACAATTTTAACCTTCATCATTCATCATATTTTTATTTGTATTGGGGTATTATTATAAAATATCTTAAATTTGACATTTTCTTTTTACTTTTTTTTTCTCTTATACCAAACAACATGAGAGAACTATTTTACTTCTTTCACCTAGGTATTTTACTTCTATTTCCTTCCTCTTTTCTATCCATCCTACCAAGCATAGCACTAAAGAAGACAAAAGGAAAATTTGGGATCAAACATGCTTGTCTAGGAATTCAAAACAGAACTACTCTTATCAGAATAAGGTATGCAATGATCAATACACATTAGAATTCCAAAAGCGAAACAATTCATTTAAAAATGAAGAAGGGAATCTCAAATACAACAAAATCTCTACTATGCTTGTCTAGACCAGTCCCCACTCTTCCCACCAGTTTTGCACTCTAGACGTACATCCGTAATCCGGATATCCTTTGAAGCAGCCTTGCACATATCATACACTGTTAGGCCAGCCACGCTCACAGCCGTCAGGGCTTCCATTTCAACCCCAGTTTTCCCGGTTGATGCCGCTTCCCCTTCAATGTCCACGCTCCAATCCTCGGGATTCAGTGTCAGATCGACGCGAACATGGCTCAGAGTTATGTTGTGACATAGTGGAATGAGAGTGCTGGTGTGCTTTGCTCCACTTATGCCTGCAATTTTCGCCATGCTGAGGACATCGCCCTTGGCAATCTGGTTGGCTAATACCAAATCATACACCTTCTTGCCAAGGATCACCTTGCAACTAGCAATGGCAGTTCTCTTGCTACTTCCTTTAAAAGAAACATCCACCATTTGCGCTGTCCCTGTACTCCCTACATGGGTTAGACCAATTGCGGTTTCTCCTCCTTTTTGAGGAGTGTTGGGTGGTTCTTGAGCTGTGTAATTGTTACTTTCTGAACTGGCAAGATAATTCGAAGGAGGTTCACCAAATACCGATTCCATTTCCTATAACCCGGATATGGAAAATTCAAAAGTATGACAACATATCATAAACTTTCAACACCTGATTTTTCAAATTTTCAAATATTCAGATTGGAATAACCGGGTCTTAATTAGGCAGTGATTTACCGTATTGAGTTCCATTATAGCACTTGAGAGATCATGGCTGCTGTTACTGCTAAGAAACCTTCTTGAGTGAGGAAATGCAACTGATAGCCGCCGAAGAAGCATGATAGACATAACACAAGTTTATCCTTGAACTGCAATATATATATATATATATATAAAATCAATTGAACTGCTGAAAAATTGTAGGAAAGAACACACTGAGGCAAAAGTTTGCTTTATTGCCTCTTGGAAGCATCTCTCTCTATAGATTTTGCCCACAATAAAATTGAGAATTCAATTACCAAATTTCTCTCCTTTTGGACTACACAAAACCGAAACCTCCGTACACCAAATTCAGATAAATAATTTTAAAAAACCCATTCTTTTTTTTCCTCTCTCTCTTTCTTTGCAAAAGCATATTGAGTGTGCCAAGAGAATTATAAGTTGAGAGGTACTCAGGCATTATAACAAACACTTAAAAGTCATATAACTAGACAAACAAAGAAACATAGCAGGAGAAAAGTAAAGTTGAAAACCAATATCAAAAGCTAGATTGAGCTTTAGATACTCGTTAGACAACGTACGAGGTAGTTTGCATGGTTTTAAAGTGACGTGTACTTGCGATATTTGAATAGACAAACAGCCTATTACGTACCTCCTGGGCACTGGGCAGCAGACAGAAAGATTGACTTGGGATAAGAGAGGCGGACATACTGGTAGAGTATTGCAAGGGTCATGGATGGGCCATTCAGAGTTCAGGCCCAAATTAACCAGATCTAGGACAACCGAGACCCACATCAAAGTGGCTAGTTCCCATACATGCCAGCAACGAGGAGAACCTTTTCTAGCCTCTTAAAAAGTCACACAAAATCAGAAAATGTTCTTAGACGCAAATGTTAATATTAATTTTATATTTGGCACCTTTCTACATTGAGGACCGGAGAGTGGAGCACTTGATCACCAATAGGCAATGGGATCGAACCTTAATTCATAGCTTGTTTCTTCCGGTTGATCAAGATATTATTCTTAGTATCCCCTTGGCTAATGGACGGGGTGAAGATTGATGGATATGGCATTATGATTCTAAAGGTCTTGGGGGGCCATGGCCCCTAGCTTATTTATTTATTTATTATAAATATAGTGATTTTAATTTTATTATAGTAGGTATGTGTATAAATTAAACTTGACATCCCTTTAAATTAATATTATTAGAACAACTATTTATATTTTAAAATATAAAAGAATTATTTACATAAATGTCCATCCAAAACACTTTAAATTTAGAAATATCTACTATTTTGTTTAAAATATTCAATTTTATTAAGTCCATAAACATTATTAGGACTAAAATCTAACAATTTTAATAGCTCAATTAAAATACTAGCCTATTTATACTAAATGTGATATTTTGTCTATACTAAAAGCTTGCAAGGTAAGCTAACTCTTCATCGATTCTCAAATAAATATCCAGAATATCATTACATCAATAAGTCACAACACTATTCAAGCACGATAGCGGCACTATTGAAATTTCTTTTCTATCCATTGAAGGTAATTTATATCCAAACTATTTTCGTAAATTAATGCCCACCACCGAAGCGACAAGTTATAAGTTGTATCTAAAATTGTTTTCAATCTTTGACTCAACAAGTTAGTGAATGAAGGTTATATCTAAATTGTTTGAAAAATCAAAATCAAAGATTGAAAGAAATTTGGAAATTTTCTCCATTATTCAAGTTCATATTTTATTTTTTCTTCTCTTTTTTTTCCCTTTATAATCTTAATATTTTTTTTCCTTCTATCTCAATGTCTAATTTAGGAAATTTTTTTTTATTCATTACGCATTAGTGATTGGTACTTTAAAGTTCAAATGTAATTAGGTTATGTTATTCATTACACATTAGTGATTGACGCTTCAAAGTTCATGGACTAACAGTGATATGTTTTCCTACGTAGATACAATATTGATGTTTTTATGTGTCAATATGTCATGAATTAATTTCATAAAAAAAACTATTACATATACGTATATATACATGTTAGAATAATCTTAAGAAAAAAAAATTTTTGGCCCCCTACTGATAAATCTTGACTCTGTCACTGAGTGTGTGAGCCTGACTCAAAAGAAGACTATATGCAAATGGAGTGCACCACCTGCTGGGATGCTAAAGCTAAATACAGATGCGGCTATCCGAGAGGGCATGGGCTTTATGGGATTAGGAGCAGTTATTCGAGATCACACTGGTGCTGTGGTGGCACGCCTGTCCAAGAAAGTCCCGGGTGTGTTCAGTCCCTTTGTGGTTGAGTGCGTAGCACTGCGAGAAGTAATTCCCTTCGCTAAGAGTTGTGCAGGCAGTTCAGCAAGGCTTTCACCCTGGCTGAGGAAGGTGTGTTTATCGAAGACATTCTTAGGTCACTGAATAAGGTGGTTGGTTGGGAGTGTAGTCACATTTGTAGGCTAGGAAATTCTGTGGCACATGTTTTAGCTAGTACTTATGCATTTCATGCAGTTAGCGACTTAGTTGGTACATATGTTATCCCTCGCTTTGTAACGCCGTTTGTTATTGCGGATTTGGCTTAATAAAATGAAATCTTTTCCTAAAAAAAAAATGTATATTTAACACCGAAAGGCGAAAAATGTGATAATGATATATTTGACATTTTATTTTTATTTGTAACTCAATGCATAATGCCATTTCATATGCTAATTCTACTTTTTACCACAATCATTAAATTTTAAAAGTTGTAAAAATAAATTTTTATTTTTAAAATAATTTAAAAATGTAAATGTTACATATGAAAAGTAAACATATAAACCAATACCAATTAAATGCTGAATTTGTCATATGCTATAATGGTGAATTACTTGAAAAATATAGAAATTGTATTTTTCATTCATACTTTGTGATTA